>NW_027196407.1:0-92773 GCF_038502225.1 Cherax quadricarinatus
AGTATCACACATACTACTGACTCTTACATTAAACACCAACCCTATACAAAGTACCAGAATCACACATACTACTGACTCTTGCATTAAACACCTACCCTATACAAAGTACCAGTATCACAAATAATACTGACTCTTACATTAAATACCTACCCTGTACAAAGTACCAGTATCACACATACTACTGACTCTTACATTAAACACCAACCCTATACAAAGTACCAGAATCACACATACTACTGACTCTTGCATTAAACACCTACCCTATACAAAGTACCAGTATCACACATACTACTGACTCTTACATTAAACACCTACCCTGTACAAAGTACCAGTATCACACATACTACTGACTCTTACATTAAACACCAACCCTATACAAAGTACCAGAATCACACATACTACTGACTCTTACATTAAACACCTACCCTATACAAAGTACCAGTATCACACATACTACTGACTCTTACATTAAACACCAACCCTATACAAAGTACCAGAATCACACATACTACTGACTCTTACATTAAACACCTACCCTATACAAAGTACCAGTATCACACATACTACTGACTCTTACATTAAACACCTACCCTATACAAAGTACCAGAATCACACATACTACTGACTCTTACATTAAACACCTACCCTATACAAAGTACCAGTATCACACATACTACTGACTCTTACATTAAACACCTACCCTATACTAAGTACCAGCATCTCATACTACTGACTCTTACACTAAACACCTACCCTGTAAAAAGTACCAGTATCACACATACTACTGACTCTTACATTAAACACCTACCCTATACAAAGTACCAGTATCACACATACTACTGACTCTTACATTAAACACCTACCCTATACAAAGTACCAGTATCACACATACTACTGACTCTTACATTAAACACCTACCCTATACAAAGTACCAGTATCACACATACTACTGACTCTTACATTAAACACCTACCCTATACTAAGTACCAGCATCTCATACTACTGACTCTTACACTAAACACCTACCCTGTAAAAAGTACCAGTATCACACATACTACTGACTCTTACATTAAACACCTACCCTACACAAAGTACCAGTATCACACATACTACTGACTCTTACGTTAAACACCTGCCCTATACAAAGTACCAGTATCACACATACTACTGACTCTTACGTTAAACACCTGCCCTATACAAAGTACCAGTATCACACATACTACTGACTCTTACATTAAACACCTACCCTATACAAAGTACCAGTATCACACATACTACTGACTCTTACATTAAACACCTACCCTATACAAAGTACCAGTATCACACATACTACTGACTCTTACGTTAAACACCTGCCCTATACAAAGTACCAGTATCACACATACTACTAACTCTTGCATTAAACACCTACCCTATACAAAGTTCCAGTATCACACATACTACTGACTCTTACGTTAAACACCTACCCTATACAAAGTACCAGTATCACATATACTACTGACTCTTACATTAAACACCTACCCTATACAAAGTACCAGTATCACACATACTACTGACTCTTACATTAAACACCTACCCTATACAAAGTACCAGTATCACACATACTACTGACTCTTACATTAAACACCTACCCTATACAAAGTACCAGTATCACACATACTACTGACTCTTACATTACCCCTCACCATCCTACTCTAATACCATACCAAAAAATATCACGTTAACATATACGACCAATAAACATATCTAACACATTACCATACATTTTACTTCATTGAATTTAATAAGCCAGCCCCTCCCTGCTGAGGTCGTGCCAACAAACTCAGTCTAACCAACAACTAGGCACACTTTTGGCACTGATAACAATCCTGACCCAAGATACACAGTATAACATTATCAGTACATATGTCTCTACGTATGCCTGGCACATTCGCCAGCTCCCGTGCGGTCAATCATCCACAAATCCCAACAATGAAATAGACATTACATAAATGCAACATATGTAACAGTCTTCAAGCTGGCCCTGGACAAGCACCTAAAGTCGGTTCCTGATCAGCCGGGCTGTGGCTCGTACGTTGGTTTGCGTGCAGCCAGCAGTAACAGCCTGGTTGATCAGGCTCTGATCCACCAGGAGTCCTGGTCACAGACCGGGCCGCGGGGGCGTTGACCCCCCGGAACTCTCTCCAGGTAAACTCCAGGTATCCCCCAACTATTTCTCTCAGCCATCACCATGATGCAACAAGCCATGCAATCCACACACAACCAGAAGCAGTATACTCATTACGTCACATATTTCTATAGCTTTCCTTGCATCCATTCCTAGGGAGAAACATCTCTCTTTCTATAAGCACCACCACATCCACTCACACAACCACGTTCACAACAACCACGTTCACCACAACCGTGTTTCACCACAACCACGTTTACCAACCACGTTCACCACAACCGTGTTTCACCACAACCACGTTTACCATAACCACGTTCACCACAACCACGTTCACCACAACCACGTTCACCACAACCACGTTCACCACAACCACGTTTACCACAGCCACGTTCACCACAACCACGTTCACCACAACCACGTTTACCACAGCCACGTTCACCACAACCACGTTCACCACAACCACGTTCACCACAACCACGTTTACCACAGCCACGTTCACCACAACCACGTTCACCACAACCACGTTCACCACAACCACGTTCACCACAACCACGTTCACCACAACCACGTTCACCACAACCACGTTCACCACAACCACGTTCACCACAACCACGTTCACCACAACCACATTCACCACAATCGCGTTTCACCACAACCACGTTTACCATAACCACGTTCACCACAACCACGTTCACCACAACCACGTTTACCATAACCACGTTCACCACAACCACGTTCACCACAACCACGTTCACCACAACCACGTTCACCACAACCACGTTCACCACAACCACGTTCACCACAACCACGTTCACCACAACCACGTTTACCACAGCCACGTTCACCACAACCACATTCACCACAACCACATTCCCCACAACCACGTTTACCACAGCCACGCTCACCACAACCACACATCACGCTGATACCATAGCACCACACCCCCAGTGCATACCCAATTCCGGAGACGAGCACGTTCTAACCCCTGAGCCTCACCCTTCCCTTTCGCAACTCTAACAACGCTCTCACATTCATACTACGATACCCCTCTGGAAAAGCCTGGTCCCAGCTACTTCCATAAATCCCTCTATTAGAACACAACGTTCTATAAATGGCCGCCGCCAACACCCTCTTGCGCACTTCCCAATCCTCATTCCCTCTCATCGCCCAGGATACAAAAACAAAATCCGCCATTATATACGTGCTTGCAGGCTCCACAGACGCCTCCACGCCTCCCACATCCAGACTTAAGTTGATCGACCACGCTCCACCTACTTCTCATGCACCTACTCATTTGGTCCCAATTCCCCACTGCCATGAACTTAGTCTTCGTGGCATTAATTCTCATCCCTGTGGCCTCTCCAAAAACGTCCACTGTTCCTTCCACCTGATGTAAGTCTACACCACCCCCTACCAAGACCGTCGTATCATCTACGTAACCCACAATACCAGGCCACCCATCACTCTCAAAACCCCCCAAAACTCTAGTCCGCACCGCCCTATAAAAAGGATCCTGAAAACACGCAAACAATAATTGTGAAAGGGGACAACCTTTCCTCAAACCCCGACCCATTTGAACTGGCACACCTAACTTACCATTGACCTGCACACGCATAGCCGCCCCCTTCTATAAAGTCTGTGCTCAAAGATGATTTCATTCCCAAAACCCTGCCAACGCATGAACTGCCACAATGCTCCCCTTTCTACACTATCATATGCAGTAACCCAATCCAAAGCTAAAATCCCCACCCCCCACCCGATACCTGTTGCCTTTCTAAGAAACCTCGAATCATCTCGTGACCTTCGAACATGGACCTGCCTCGTATCCCGTATTGTCCCCTATCTATAACTTTTTCCATCACCTTTTTCAGTCTGTTCCCCAGTATCCTCACGAACAACTTGTAATCACCGCACATAAGTGAAATGGCCCTATACTCCAGAACTGTTGATCGATCCCCTTTTGGCACCAATATCACTACTGCCGTCCGTTGCAATTCTCCCGTAACCCCGTCAGTCTTTAAGATGTTAAATAACCGTACCAAGAACGCCCTCATCACGCCCCAATTTGTTACATAGAAATCACTCGGTAGCCCATCAATGCCAGGTGCTTTACCTAAGCTCGCCCCAGCCAGAGCCTGCTATATCTCGCACTCCGAAATAGGCCCTTCCAAAGCTTCTCTGTCTTGCGGTTGTTACCGATTTCCCTTAATGCTATATTACTTATCCCAATGCTTTACATATAGGTTTTAAACCAAGCATCAGTATACCCGCTCATGTCCTCAGTCATAACCAACACTTGGCCCTTATGATAGTCTTCTCTCCCTACATGCACTGTTAGCCCCATCATCTCCGTGGCTGCTGTCCAGTGCCTCTGTTCACAAGTCGAAGGCCGATCCCGATAGAGAACCTCCTCCAAACCTCCCACCGCCCGTGCACCATCAAATCGATCATTATGCAAGCCCCTTATACGTTCCTTTAAATTGTTAACCTGCCGTACCAAGGGTACGTCATCAAACCCAATGTGGGGACTGCTGAGCCGGCCTTAGAAGCAGTATTTACCAGAACACCTTACGGTATACATCTACTGGCAGTAGAGAGTATTCTCCTGACCATCTTATGGTATATATCTACTGGCTTCTACTGGCTTTAGAAGAAGCGCTCACCGCAGCTCACTGAGTCTGATGGCCTCAGTTACTTGATGGCCGCATTCAGTGACCTCGCAACATAGTGTGTTCTGCAAGCAGTATTCACCAGACCACCTTACGGTGTATATCAACTGGTCTTAGAGGCAGTAGACAGTATTCACCAGACCACCTTACGGTGTATATCAACTGGTCTTAGAGGCAGTAGACAGTATTCACCAGACCACCTTACGGTGTATATCAACTGGTCTTAGAGGCAGTAGACAGTACTCACCAGACCACCTTACGGAGTACATCTACTGGCCTTAGAGAGTATTTACAAGACTACCTCAAGGAGTACAATTGTAGGTGATGTCTACGGACTCACCACCGACTCTAGTCAACTGCGGGCCAAGTCATGCTGACGCTGTTGTATAGTGTCATGTGACAGCTGGCCTCTGAAGATAAAAAGACGCTATGCCGGTAGTGTGTTATAACAGAGATAAGGGTGTCGTGTGACACAGTAGAGTAGGTGTGTGTGATTCAGAGACAAGGGTGTCGTGTGACACGGAGAGAAGGAGCGTCATGACAGACAAGGGTGTCGTGTGACACAGTAGTGTTATAATACTGAAACTCAGTGTAAATAGTGTAGTATGACTGAGTGTGACACGGTAGTGTCAGGAACATTGTACCCTGTGTGGTAGGGTGAACTGTCTTGTAACCCAGCTTGTGTTGGAGTGTGAGATGCTGCGAAGAAACGGAAATAGAGACTGAGTGTTATGACGAAGGGATAAGGGTGTCGTGTGATACCGTAGAGCAGGAGTGTCGTATGACACAGAGACCCTTAAGGGTGTCTTGTGACACAGAGTTGTAGGTGTCATGATACTAGGATAGGTAGTGTCGTGTGACATGAAGAATGCAGCGACATTGACACCTGATGCACTATACGGTCATGATGAGTTGGTTAAAATTTATTATTGTATCATTCATATATAGATTTACAAAGATGTTACTTATAAGTTATTATTTTAACATGTATATATATGTAGCATGACACAGTAGTGTCAGGAAAGTTGTACCTTGTGTGAATTTTTTATAATTTTAGAATGTTAATTATAATTTATTATTGTAGCTTGCATATATATGTATCAAATATAACAGGTTTTAATTAGATATTAATATATTAAAGATTATTTTATAATATCGCTAGACCAAACACTGTTATTTTTTATGTAATTAAAATGTTAAATATTTTGTGTATATATCAATCCCGAACTTTTTGTAATATTGCTTCTCCTGCATGATAGACATGTGGCTCCTCCTGCATGATAGACATGTGGCTCCTCCAGCATGATAGACATGTGACTCCTCCAGCATGATAGACATGTGGCTCCTCCTGCATGATAGACATGTGACTCCTCCAGCATGATAGACATGTGGCTCCTCCTGCATGATAGACATGTGACTCCTCCAGCATGATAGACATGTGGCTCCTCCAGCATGATAGACATGTGGCTCCTCCAGCATGATAGACATGTGGCTCCTCCTGCATGATAGACATGTGACTCCTCCTGCATGATAGACATGTGGCTCCTCCTGCATGATAGACATGTGGCTCCTCCTGCATGATAGACATGTGGCTCCTCCAGCATGATAGACATGTGGCTCCTCCTGCATGATAGACATGTGGCTCCTCCAGCATGATAGACATGTGGCTCCTCCTGCATGATAGACATGTGGCTCCTCCTGCATGATAGACATGTGGCTCCTCCTGCATGATAGACATGTGGCTCCTCCTGCATGATAGACATGTGGCTCCACCTGCATGATAGACATGTGGCTCCTCCTGCATGATAGACATGTGGCTCCACCTGCATGATAGACATGTGGCTCCTCCTGCATGATAGACATGTGGCTCCTCCAGCATGATAGACATGTGGCTCCTCCAGCATGATAGACATGTGGCTCCACCTGCATGATAGACATGTGGCTCCTCCAGCATGATAGACATGTGGCTCCTCCAGCATGATAGACATGTGGCTCCTCCTGCATGATAGACATGTGGCTCCTCCAGCATGATAGACATGTGGCTCCTCCTGCATGATAGACATGTGGCTCCTCCAGCATGATAGACATGTGGCTCCACCTGCATGATAGACATGTGGCTCCTCCAGCATGATAGACATGTGGCTCCACCTGCATGATAGACATGTGGCTCCTCCAGCATGATAGACATGTGGCTCCACCTGCATGATAGACATGTGGCTCCTCCAGCATGATAGACATGTGGCTCCACCTGCATGATAGACATGTGGCTCCTCCAGCATGATAGACATGTGGCTCCTCCAGCATGATAGACATGTGGCTCCTCCTGCATGATAGACATGTGGCTCCTCCAGCATGATAGACATGTGGTTCCTCCAGCATGATAGACATGTGGCTCCTCCAGCATGATAGACATGTGGTTCCTCCAGCATGATAGACATGTGGCTCCTCCTGCATGATAGACATGTGGCTCCTCCAGCATGATAGACATGTGGCTCCTCCAGCATGATAGACATGTGGCTCCACCTGCATGATAGACATGTGGCTCCTCCTGCATGATAGACATGTGGCTCCTCCTGCATGATAGACATGTGGCTCCTCCTGCATGATAGACATGTGGCTCCTCCAGCATGATAGACATGTGGCTCCTCCAGCATGATAGACATGTGACTCCTCCAGCATGATAGACATGTGGCTCCTCCAGCATGATAGACATGTGGCTCCTCCAGCATGATAGACATGTGGCTCCTCCAGCATGATAGACATGTGGCTCCTCCTGCATGATAGACATGTGGCTCCTCCAGCATGATAGACATGTGGCTCCTCCAGCATGATAGACATGTGGTTCCTCCAGCATGATAGACATGTGACTCCTCCAGCATGATAGACATGTGGCTCCTCCAGAATGATAGACATGTGGCTCCTCCAGCATGATAGACATGTGGCTCCTCCAGCATGATAGACATGTGGCTCCTCCAGCATGATAGACATGTGGCTCCACCTGCATGATAGACATGTGGCTCCTCCAGCATGATAGACATGTGGCTCCTCCTGCATGATAGACATGTGGCTCCACCTGCATGATAGACATGTGGCTCCTCCTGCATGATAGACATGTGGCTCCACCTGCATGATAGACATGTGGCTCCACCTGCATGATAGACATGTGGCTCCTCCTGCATGATAGACATGTGGCTCCTCCTGCATGATAGACATGTGGCTCCTCCTGCATGATAGACATGTGGCTCCTCCTGCATGATAGACATGTGGCTCCTCCAGCATGATAGACATGTGGCTCCTCCTGCATGATAGACATGTGGCTCCTCCTGCATGATAGACATGTGGCTCCTCCTGCATGATAGACATGTGGCTCCTCCTGCATGATAGACATGTGGCTCCACCTGCATGATAGACATGTGGCTCCTCCTGCATGATAGACATGTGGCTCCACCTGCATGATAGACATGTGGCTCCTCCTGCATGATAGACATGTGGCTCCTCCAGCATGATAGACATGTGGCTCCTCCAGCATGATAGACATGTGGCTCCACCTGCATGATAGACATGTGGCTCCTCCAGCATGATAGACATGTGGCTCCTCCAGCATGATAGACATGTGGCTCCTCCTGCATGATAGACATGTGGCTCCTCCAGCATGATAGACATGTGGCTCCTCCTGCATGATAGACATGTGGCTCCTCCAGCATGATAGACATGTGGCTCCACCTGCATGATAGACATGTGGCTCCTCCAGCATGATAGACATGTGGCTCCACCTGCATGATAGACATGTGGCTCCTCCAGCATGATAGACATGTGGCTCCACCTGCATGATAGACATGTGGCTCCTCCAGCATGATAGACATGTGGCTCCACCTGCATGATAGACATGTGGCTCCTCCAGCATGATAGACATGTGGCTCCTCCAGCATGATAGACATGTGGCTCCTCCTGCATGATAGACATGTGGCTCCTCCAGCATGATAGACATGTGGTTCCTCCAGCATGATAGACATGTGGCTCCTCCAGCATGATAGACATGTGGTTCCTCCAGCATGATAGACATGTGGCTCCTCCTGCATGATAGACATGTGGCTCCTCCAGCATGATAGACATGTGGCTCCTCCAGCATGATAGACATGTGGCTCCACCTGCATGATAGACATGTGGCTCCTCCTGCATGATAGACATGTGGCTCCTCCTGCATGATAGACATGTGGCTCCTCCTGCATGATAGACATGTGGCTCCTCCAGCATGATAGACATGTGGCTCCTCCAGCATGATAGACATGTGACTCCTCCAGCATGATAGACATGTGGCTCCTCCAGCATGATAGACATGTGGCTCCTCCAGCATGATAGACATGTGGCTCCTCCAGCATGATAGACATGTGGCTCCTCCTGCATGATAGACATGTGGCTCCTCCAGCATGATAGACATGTGGCTCCTCCAGCATGATAGACATGTGGCTCCTCCAGCATGATAGACATGTGACTCCTCCAGCATGATAGACATGTGGCTCCTCCAGAATGATAGACAGGTGGCTCCTCCAGCATGATAGACATGTGGCTCCTCCAGCATGATAGACATGTGGCTCCTCCAGCATGATAGACATGTGGCTCCACCTGCATGATAGACATGTGGCTCCTCCAGCATGATAGACATGTGGCTCCTCCTGCATGATAGACATGTGGCTCCACCTGCATGATAGACATGTGGCTCCTCCAGCATGATAGACATGTGGCTCCTCCAGCATGATAGACATGTGGCTCCTCCAGCATGATAGACATGTGGCTCCACCTGCATGATAGACATGTGGCTCCTCCTGCATGATAGACATGTGGCTCCTCCTGCATGATAGACATGTGGCTCCTCCAGCATGATAGACATGTGGCTCCTCCAGCATGATAGACATGTGGCTCCTCCAGCATGATAGACATGTGGCTCCACCTGCATGATAGACATGTGGCTCCTCCTGCATGATAGACATGTGGCTCCTCCAGCATGATAGACATGTGGCTCCTCCTGCATGATAGACATGTGGCTCCTCCAGCATGATAGACATGTGGCTCCTCCAGCATGATAGACATGTGGCTCCACCTGCATGATAGACATGTGGCTCCTCCTGCATGATAGACATGTGGCTCCTCCAGCATGATAGACATGTGGCTCCTCCAGCATGATAGACATGTGGCTCCTCCAGCATGATAGACATGTGGCTCCTCCAGCATGATAGACATGTGGCTCCTCTAGCATGATAGACATGTGGCTCCTCCTGCATGATAGACATGTGGCTCCACCTGCATGATAGACATGTGGCTCCTCCAGCATGATAGACATGTGGCTCCTCCAGCATGATAGACATGTGGCTCCTCCTGCATGATAGACATGTGGCTCCACCTGCATGATAGACATGTGGCTCCTCCAGCATGATAGACATGTGGCTCCTCCAGCATGATAGACATGTGGCTCCTCCTGCATGATAGACATGTGGCTCCACCTGCATGATAGACATGTGGCTCCTCCAGCATGATAGACATGTGGCTCCTCCAGCATGATAGACATGTGGCTCCTCCAGCATGATAGACATGTGGCTCCTCCAGCATGATAGACATGTGGCTCCTCCTGCATGATAGACATGTGGCTCCACCTGCATGATAGACATGTGGCTCCTCCAGCATGATAGACATGTGGCTCCTCCAGCATGATAGACATGTGGCTCCTCCAGCATGATAGACATGTGGCTCCTCCAGCATGATAGACATGTGGCTCCTCCTGCATGATAGACATGTGGCTCCTCCAGCATGATAGACATGTGGCTCCTCCTGCATGATAGACATGTGGCTCCTCCTGCATGATAGACATGTGGCTCCTCCTGCATGATAGACATGTGGCTCCACCTGCATGATAGACATGTGGCTCCTCCTGCATGATAGACATGTGGCTCCTCCAGCATGATAGACATGTGGCTCCTCCAGCATGATAGACATGTGGCTCCACCTGCATGATAGACATGTGGCTCCTCCAGCATGATAGACATGTGGCTCCTCCTGCATGATAGACATGTGGCTCCACCTGCATGATAGACATGTGGCTCCTCCTGCATGATAGACATGTGGCTCCACCTGCATGATAGACATGTGGCTCCACCTGCATGATAGACATGTGGCTCCTCCTGCATGATAGACATGTGGCTCCTCCTGCATGATAGACATGTGGCTCCTCCAGCATGATAGACATGTGGCTCCACCTGCATGATAGACATGTGGCTCCTCCTGCATGATAGACATGTGGCTCCTCCAGCATGATAGACATGTGGCTCCACCTGCATGATAGACATGTGGCTCCTCCTGCATGATAGACATGTGGCTCCACCTGCATGATAGACATGTGGCTCCTCCAGCATGATAGACATGTGGCTCCTCCTGCATGATAGACATGTGGCTCCACCTGCATGATAGACATGTGGCTCCTCCTGCATGATAGACATGTGGCTCCTCCAGCATGATAGACATGTGGCTCCTCCAGCATGATAGACATGTGGCTCCACCTGCATGATAGACATGTGGCTCCTCCAGCATGATAGACATGTGGCTCCTCCTGCATGATAGACATGTGGCTCCACCTGCATGATAGACATGTGGCTCCTCCTGCATGATAGACATGTGGCTCCACCTGCATGATAGACATGTGGCTCCACCTGCATGATAGACATGTGGCTCCTCCTGCATGATAGACATGTGGCTCCTCCTGCATGATAGACATGTGGCTCCTCCAGCATGATAGACATGTTGCTCCACCTGCATGATAGACATGTGGCTCCTCCTGCATGATAGACATGTGGCTCCTCCAGCATGATAGACATGTGGCTCCTCCTGCATGATAGACATGTGGCTCCTCCTGCATGATAGACATGTGGCTCCTCCAGCATGATAGACATGTGGCTCCACCTGCATGATAGACATGTGGCGCCTCCTGCATGATAGACATGTGGCTCCTCCTGCCTGATAGACATGGGGCTCCTCCAGCATGATAGACATGTGGCTCCTCCTGCATGATAGACATGTGGCTCCTCCTGCATGATAGACATGTGGCTCCTCCTGCATGATAGACCTATGGCTCCTCCTGCATGATAGACCTATGGCTCCTCCTGCATGATAGACATGTGGCTCCTCCTGCATGATAGACATGTGGCTCCTCCTGCATGATAGACATGTGGCTCCTCCTGCATGATAGACATGTGGCTCCTCCAGCATGATAGACATGTGGCTCCTCCTGCATGATAGACATGTGGCTCCTCCTGCATGATAGACATGTGGCTCCTCCTGCATGATAGACATGTGGCTCCTCCTGCATGATAGACATGTGGCTCCTCCTGCATGATAGACATGTGGCTCCTCCTGCATGATAGACATGTGGCTCCTCCTGCATGATAGACATGTGGCTCCTCCTGCATGATAGACATGTGGCTCCTCCTCCATGATAGACATGTGGCTCCTCCTGCATGATAGACATGTGGCTCCTCCTGCATGATAGACATGTGGCTCCTCCAGCATGATAGACATGTGGCTCCTCCAGCATGATAGACATGTGGCTCCTCCAGCATGATAGACATGTGGCTCCACCTGCATGATAGACATGTGGCTCCTCCAGCATGATAGACATGTGGCTCCTCCTGCATGATAGACATGTGGCTCCTCCAGCATGATAGACATGTGGCTCCTCCTGCATGATAGACATGTGGCTCCTCCAGCATGATAGACATGTGGCTCCTCCTGCATGATAGACATGTGGCTCCTCCAGCATGATAGACATGTGGCTCCTCCTGCATGATAGACATGTGGCTCCTCCAGCATGATAGACATGTGGCTCCTCCAGCATGATAGACATGTGGCTCCTCCTGCATGATAGACATGTGACTCCTCCTGCATGATAGACATGTGGCTCCTCCTGCATGATAGACATGTGGCTCCTCCTGCATGATAGACATGTGGCTCCTCCTGCATGATAGACATGTGGCTCCTCCAGCATGATAGACATGTGGCTCCTCCTGCATGATATACATGTGGCTCCTCCTGCATGATAGACATGTGACTCCTCCTGCATGATAGACATGTGGCTCCTGCAGCATGATAGACATGTGGCTCCTCCTGCATGATAGACATGTGGCTCCTCCAGCATGATAGACATGTGGCTCCTCCTGCATGATAGACATGTGGCTCCTCCTGCATGATAGACATGTGGCTCCTCCTGCATGATAGACATGTGGCTCCTCCTGCATGATAGACATGTGGCTCCTCCTGCATGATAGACATGTGGCTCCTCCTGCATGATAGACATGTGGCTCCTCCTGCATGATAGACATGTGGCTCCTCCTGCATGATAGACATGTGGCTCCTCCTGCATGATAGACATGTGGCTCCTCCTGCATGATAGACATGTAGCTCCTCCAGCATGATAGACACGTGGCTCCTCCTGCATGATAGACATGTGGCTCCTCCTGCATGATAGACATGTGACTCCTCCTGCATGATAGACATGTGGCTCCTCCTGCATGATAGACATGTGGCTCCTCCTGCATGATAGACATGTGGCTCCTCCTGCATGATAGACATGTGGCTCATCCAGCATGATAGACATGTGGCTCCTCCAGCATGATAGACATGTGGCTCCTCCTGCATGATAGACATGTGGCTCCTCCAGCATGATAGACATGTGGCTCCTCCTGCATGATAGACATGTGGCTCCTCCTGCATGATAGACATGTGGCTCCTCCTGCATGATAGACATGTGGCTCCACCTGCATGATAGACATGTGGCTCCTCCTGCATGATAGACATGTGGCTGCTCCTTCATGATAGACATGTGGCTCCTCCTTCATGATAGACATGTGGCTGCTCCTTCATGATAGACATGTGGCTCCTCCTTCATGATAGACATGTGGCTCCTCCTTCATGATAGACATGTGGCTCCTCCTTCATGATAGACATGTGGCTCCTCCTGCATGATAGACATGTGGCTCCTCCTGCATGATAGACATGTGGCTCCTCCTGCATGATAGACATGTGGCTCCACCTGCATGATAGACATGTGGCTCCACCTGCATGATAGACATGTGGCTCCACCTGCATGATAGACATGTGGCTCCTCCTGCATGATAGACATGTGGCTCCACCTGCATGATAGACATGTGGCTCCACCTGCATGATAGACATGTGGCTCCTCCTGCATGATAGACATGTGGCTCCACCTGCATGATAGACATGTGGCTCCACCTGCATGATAGACATATGGCTCCTCCTGCATGATAGACATGTGGCTCCTCCTGCATGATAGACATGTGGCTCCTCCTGCATGATAGACATGTGGCTCCACCTGCATGATAGACATGTGGCTCCTCCTGCATGATAGACATGTGGCTCCTCCTGCATGATAGACATGTGGCTCCTCCTGCATGATAGACATGTGGCTCCTCCTGCATGATAGACATGTGGCTCCACCTGCATGATAGACATGTGGCTCCACCTGCATGATAGACATGTGGCTCCTCCTGCATGATAGACATGTGGCTCCTCCTGCATGATAGACATGTGGCTCCTCCTGCATGATAGACATGTGGCTCCTCCTGCATGATAGACATGTGGCTCCTCCTGCATGATAGACATGTGGCTCCTCCTGCATGATAGACATGTGGCTCCACCTGCATGATAGACATGTGGCTCCACCTGCATGATAGACATGTGGCTCCTCCTGCATGATAGACATGTGGCTCCACCTGCATGATAGACATGTGGCTCCACCTGCATGATAGACATGTGGCTCCTCCTGCATGATAGACATGTGGCTCCTCCTGCATGATAGACATGTGGCTCCTCCTGCATGATAGACATGTGGCTCCACCTGCATGATAGACATGTGGCTCCTCCTGCATGATAGACATGTGGCTCCTCCTGCATGATAGACATATGGCTCCTCCTGCATGATAGACATGTGGCTCCTCCTGCATGATAGACATGTGGCTCCACCTGCATGATAGACATGTGGCTCCACCTGCATGATAGACATATGGCTCCTCCTGCATGATAGACATGTGGCTCCTCCTGCATGATAGACATGTGGCTCCTCCTGCATGATAGACATGTGGCTCCTCCTGCATGATAGACATGTGGCTCCTCCTGCATGATAGACATGTGTCTCCTCCTGCATGATAGACATGTGGCTCCACCTGCATGATAGACATGTGGCTCCACCTGCATGATAGACATGTGGCTCCTCCTGCATGATAGACATGTGGCTCCACCTGCATGATAGACATGTGGCTCCACCTGCATGATAGACATGTGGCTCCTCCTGCATGATAGACATGTGGCTCCTCCTGCATGATAGACATGTGGCTCCTCCTGCATGATAGACATGTGGCTCCACCTGCATGATAGACATATGGCTCCTCCTGCATGATAGACATGTGGCTCCTCCTGCATGATAGACATATGGCTCCTCCTGCATGATAGACATGTGGCTCCTCCTGCATGATAGACATGTGGCTCCACCTGCATGATAGACATGTGGCTCCACCTGCATGATAGACATATGGCTCCTCCTGCATGATAGACATGTGGCTCCTCCTGCATGAAAGACATATGGCTCCTCCTGCATGATAGACATGTGGCTCCTCCTGCATGATAGACATGTGGCTCCTCCTGCATGATAGACATGTGGCTCCTCCTGCATGATAGACATGTGGCTCCTCCTGCATGATAGACCTATGGCTCCTCCTGCATGATAGACATGTGGCTCCTCCTGCATGATAGACATGTGGCTCCTCCTGCATGATAGACATATGGCTCCTCCTGCATGATAGACATGTGGCTCCTCCTGCATGATAGACATGTGGCTCCTCCTGCATGAAAGACATATGGCTCCTCCTGCATGATAGACATGTGGCTCCTCCTGCATGATAGACATGTGGCTCCTCCTGCATGAAAGACATATGGCTCCTCCTGCATGATAGACATGTGGCTCCTCCTGCATGAAAGACATATGGCTCCTCCTGCATGAAAGACATATGGCTCCTCCTGCATGAAAGACATATGGCTCCTCCTGCATGATAGACATGTGGCTCCTCCTGCATGAAAGACATATGGCTCCTCCTGCATGAAAGACATATGGCTCCTCCTGCATGATAGACATGTGGCTCCACCTGCATGATAGACATGTGGCTCCTCCTGCATGATAGACATGTGGCTCCTCCTGCATGATAGACATGTGGCTCCTCCTGCATGAAAGACATATGGCTCCTCCTGCATGAAAGACATATGGCTCCTCCTGCATGATAGACATGTGGCTCCTCCTGCATGAAAGACATATGGCTCCTCCTGCATGAAAGACATATGGCTTCCCCTGCATGATAGACATATGGCTTCCCCTGCATGATAGACATGTGGCTTCCCCTGCATGATAGACATGTGGCTTCCCCTGCATGATAGACATATGGCTTCCCCTGCATGATAGACATATGGCTTCCCCTGCATGATAGACATGTGGCTTCCCCTGAATGATAGACATGTGGCTTCCCCTGCATGATAGACATATGGCTTCCCCTGCATGATAGACATGTGGCTTCACCTGCATGATAGACATGTGGCTTCCCCTGAATGATAGACATGTGGCTTCCCCTGAATGATAGACATGTGGCTTCCCCTGAATGATAGACATGTGGCTTCCCCTGAATGATAGACATGTGGCTTCCCCTGAATGATAGACATGTGGCTTCCCCTGCATGATAGACATATGGCTTCCCCTGCATGATAGACATGTGGCTTCCCCTGCATGATAGACATGTGGCTCCTCCTGCATGATAGACATGTGGCTCCTCCTGCATGATAGACATGTGGCTCCTCCTGCATGATAGACATGTGGCTCCTCCTGCATGATAGACATGTGGCTCCTCCAGCATGATAGACATGTGGCTCCTCCAGCATGATAGACATGTGGCTCCACCTGCATGATAGACATGTGGCTCCTCCTGCATGATAGACATGTGGCTCCTCCTGCATGATAGACATGTGGCTCCTCCAGCATGATAGACATGTGGCTCCTCCTGCATGATAGACATGTGGCTCCTCCAGCATGATAGACATGTGGCTCCTCCTGCATGATAGACATGTGGCTCCTCCAGCATGATAGACATGTGGCTCCTCCTGCATGATAGACATGTGGCTCCTCCAGCATGATAGACATGTGGCTCCTCCAGCATGATAGACATGTGGCTCCTCCTGCATGATAGACATGTGACTCCTCCTGCATGATAGACATGTGGCTCCTCCTGCATGATAGACATGTGGCTCCTCCTGCATGATAGACATGTGGCTCCTCCTGCATGATAGACATGTGGCTCCTCCAGCATGATAGACATGTGGCTCCTCCTGCATGATATACATGTGGCTCCTCCTGCATGATAGACATGTGACTCCTCCTGCATGATAGACATGTGGCTCCTCCAGCATGATAGACATGTGGCTCCTCCTGCATGATAGACATGTTTCTCCTCCAGCATGATAGACATGTGGCTCCTCCTGCATGATAGACATGTGGCTCCTCCAGCATGATAGACATGTGGCTCCTCCTGCATGATAGACATGTGGCTCCTCCTGCATGATAGACATGTGGCTCCTCCAGCATGATAGACATGTGGCTCCTCCTGCATGATAGACATGTGGCTCCTCCTGCATGATAGACATGTGGCTCCTCCTGCATGATAGACATGTGGCTCCTCCTGCATGATAGACATGTGGCTCCTCCTGCATGATAGACATGTGGCTCCTCCAGCATGATAGACATGTGGCTCCTCCTGCATGATAGACATGTGGCTCCTCCTGCATGATAGACATGTGACTCCTCCTGCATGATAGACATGTGGCTCCTCCTGCATGATAGACATGTGGCTCCTCCTGCATGATAGACATGTGGCTCCTCCTGCATGATAGACATGTGGCTCATCCAGCATGATAGACATGTGGCTCCTCCAGCATGATAGACATGTGGCTCCTCCTGCATGATAGACATGTGGCTCCTCCAGCATGATAGACATGTGGCTCCTCCTGCATGATAGACATGTGGCTCCTCCTGCATGATAGACATGTGGCTCCTCCTGCATGATAGACATGTGGCTCCTCCTGCATGATAGACATGTGGCTCCTCCTGCATGATAGACATGTGGCTCCTCCTTCATGATAGACATGTGGCTCCTCCTTCATGATAGACATGTGGCTGCTCCTTCATGATAGACATGTGGCTCCTCCTGCATGATAGACATGTGGCTCCTCCTTCATGATAGACATGTGGCTCCTCCTGCATGATAGACATGTGGCTCCTCCTGCATGATAGACATGTGGCTCCTCCTGCATGATAGACATGTGGCTCCTCCTGCATGATAGACATGTGGCTCCACCTGCATGATAGACATGTGGCTCCACCTGCATGATAGACATGTGGCTCCACCTGCATGATAGACATGTGGCTCCTCCTGCATGATAGACATGTGGCTCCACCTGCATGATAGACATGTGGCTCCACCTGCATGATAGACATGTGGCTCCTCCTGCATGATAGACATGTGGCTCCACCTGCATGATAGACATGTGGCTCCACCTGCATGATAGACATATGGCTCCTCCTGCATGATAGAGATGTGGCTCCTCCTGCATGATAGAGATGTGGCTCCTCCTGCATGATAGACATGTGGCTCCACCTGCATGATAGACATATGGCTCCACCTGCATGATAGACATGTGGCTCCTCCTGCATGATAGACATATGGCTCCTCCTGCATGATAGACATGTGGCTCCTCCTGCATGATAGACATGTGGCTCCACCTGCATGATAGACATGTGGCTCCACCTGCATGATAGACATGTGGCTCCTCCTGCATGATAGACATGTGGCTCCTCCTGCATGATAGACATGTGGCTCCTCCTGCATGATAGACATGTGGCTCCTCCTCCATGATAGACATGTGGCTCCTCCTGCATGATAGACATGTGGCTCCTCCTGCATGATAGACATGTGGCTCCACCTGCATGATAGACATGTGGCTCCACCTGCATGATAGACATGTGGCTCCTCCTGCATGATAGACATGTGGCTCCACCTGCATGATAGACATGTGGCTCCACCTGCATGATAGACATATGGCTCCTCCTGCATGATAGACATGTGGCTCCTCCTGCATGATAGACATGTGGCTCCTCCTGCATGATAGACATGTGGCTCCACCTGCATGATAGACATATGGCTCCTCCTGCATGATAGACATGTGGCTCCTCCTGCATGATAGACATATGGCTCCTCCTGCATGATAGACATGTGGCTCCTCCTGCATGATAGACATGTGGCTCCACCTGCATGATAGACATGTGGCTCCACCTGCATGATAGACATATGGCTCCTCCTGCATGATAGACATGTGGCTCCTCCTGCATGATAGACATGTGGCTCCTCCTGCATGATAGACATGTGGCTCCTCCTGCATGATAGACATGTGGCTCCTCCTGCATGATAGACATATGGCTCCTCCTGCATGATAGACATGTGGCTCCTCCTGCATGATAGACATGTGGCTCCACCTGCATGATAGACATGTGGCTCCACCTGCATGATAGACATGTGGCTCCTCCTGCATGATAGACATGTGGCTCCTCCTGCATGATAGACATGTGGCTCCTCCTGCATGATAGACATGTGGCTCCTCCTGCATGATAGACATGTGGCTCCTCCTGCATGATAGACATGTGTCTCCTCCTGCATGATAGACATGTGGCTCCACCTGCATGATAGACATGTGGCTCCACCTGCATGATAGACATGTGGCTCCACCTGCATGATAGACATATGGCTCCTCCTGCATGATAGACATGTGGCTCCTCCTGCATGATAGACATGTGGCTCCTCCTGCATGATAGACATGTGGCTCCACCTGCATGATAGACATATGGCTCCTCCTGCATGATAGACATGTGGCTCCTCCTGCATGATAGACATATGGCTCCTCCTGCATGATAGACAGGTGGCTCCTCCTGCATGATAGACATGTGGCTCCACCTGCATGATAGACATGTGGCTCCACCTGCATGATAGACATATGGCTCCTCCTGCATGATAGACATGTGGCTCCTCCTGCATGATAGACATATGGCTCCTCCTGCATGATAGACATGTGGCTCCTCCTGCATGATAGACATGTGGCTCCTCCTGCATGAAAGACATATGGCTCCTCCTGCATGATAGACATGTGGCTCCTCCTGCATGATAGACATGTGGCTCCTCCTGCATGATAGACATGTGGCTCCTCCTGCATGATAGACATGTGGCTCCTCCTGCATGAAAGACATATGGCTCCTCCTGCATGATAGACATGTGGCTCCTCCTGCATGATAGACATGTGGCTCCTCCTGCATGAAAGACATATGGCTCCTCCTGCATGATAGACATGTGGCTCCTCCTGCATGATAGACATGTGGCTCCTCCTGCATGAAAGACATATGGCTCCTCCTGCATGATAGACATGTGGCTCCTCCTGCATGAAAGACATATGGCTCCTCCTGCATGAAAGACATATGGCTCCTCCTGCATGAAAGACATATGGCTCCTCCTGCATGATAGACATGTGGCTCCTCCTGCATGAAAGACATATGGCTCCTCCTGCATGAAAGACATATGGCTCCTCCTGCATGATAGACATGTGGCTCCACCTGCATGATAGACATGTGGCTCCTCCTGCATGATAGACATGTGGCTCCTCCTGCATGATAGACATGTGGCTCCTCCTGCATGAAAGACATATGGCTCCTCCTGCATGAAAGACATATGGCTCCTCCTGCATGATAGACATGTGGCTCCTCCTGCATGAAAGACATATGGCTCCTCCTGCATGAAAGACATATGGCTCCTCCTGCATGAAAGACATATGGCTCCTCCTGCATGATAGACATGTGGCTCCACCTGCATGATAGACATGTGGCTCCTCCTGCATGATAGACATGTGGCTCCACCTGCATGATAGACATGTGGCTCCACCTGCATGATAGACATGTGGCTCCTCCTGCATGATAGACATATGGCTCCTCCTGCATGAAAGACATATGGCTCCTCCTGCATGATAGACATGTGGCTCCACCTGCATGATAGACATGTGGCTCCTCCTGCATGATAGACATATGGCTCCTCCTGCATGATAGACATGTGGCTCCACCTGCATGATAGACATGTGGCTCCTCCTGCATGATAGACATGTGGCTCCTCCTGCATGAAAGACATATGGCTCCTCCTGCATGATAGACATGTGGCTCCACCTGCATGATAGACATGTGGCTCCTCCTGCATGATAGACATATGGCTCCTCCTGCATGAAAGACATATGGCTCCTCCTGCATGATAGACATGTGGCTCCACCTGCATGATAGACATGTGGCTCCTCCTGCATGATAGACATGTGGCTCCTCCTGCATGATAGACATGTGGCTCCTCCTGCATGAAAGACATATGGCTCCTCCTGCATGATAGACATATGGCTCCTCCTGCATGAAAGACATATAGCTCCTCCTGCATGATAGACATGTGGCTCCACCTGCATGATAGACATGTGGCTCCTCCTGCATGATAGACATGTGGCTCCTCCTGCATGATAGACATGTGGCTCCACCTGCATGATAGACATGTGGCTCCTCCTGCATGATACACATGTGGCTCCTCCTGCATGATACACATGTGGCTCCTCCTGCATGATAGACATGTGACTCCTCCTGCATTATAGACATGTGGCTCCACCTGCATGATAGACATGTGGCTCCACCTGCATGATAGACATGTGGCTCCTCCTGCATGATAGACATGTGGCTCCTCCTGCATGATAGACATGTGGCTCCACCTGCATGATAGACATGTGGCTCCTCCTGCATGATACACATGTGACTCCTCCTGCATTATAGACATGTGGCTCCACCTGCATGATAGACATGTGGCTCCACCTGCATGATAGACATGTGGCTCCTCCTGCATGATAGACATGTGGCTCCACCTGCATGATAGACATGTGGCTCCTCCTGCATGATAGACATGTGGCTCCTCCTGCATGATAGACATGTGGCTCCACCTGCATGATAGACATGTGGCTCCTCCTGCATGATAGACATGTGGCTCCTCCTGCATGATAGACATGTGGCTCCTCCTGCATGATAGACATGTGGCTCCTCCTGCATGATACACATGTGACTCCTCCTGCATGATAGACATGTGACTCCTCCTGCATGATAGACATCTGGCTCCTCCTGCATGATGGAAAGAGGAAGCGGTGCGATAACATGTTGATAATGTGGGCTGAACATCCGTTGTTGGTGGCAGTACAACACAGTGTTACTTGCACCAGTAACTCTCCCAGCACCACAGTAACAACAGTGTTACACCTGTAACTCTCCCAGCACCACAGTAACAACAGTGCTACTTACACCAGTAACTCTCCAAGCACCACAGTAACAACAGTGTTACTCACACCAGTAACTCTCCCAGCACCACAGTATCAACAGTGTTACTCACACCAGTAACTCTTCCAGCACCACAGTAACAACAGTGTTACACCGGTAACTCTCCCAGCACCACAGTAACAACAGTGTTACTTACACCAGTAACTCTCCAAGCACCACAGTAACAACAGTGTTACTTACACCAGTAACTCTCCCTGCACCACAGTAACAACACTGTTACTCACACCAATAACTCTCCCAGCACCACAGTAACAACAGTGTTACTTGCACCAGTAACTCTCCCTGCACCACAGTAACAACAGTGTTACTCACACCAGTAACTCTCCCTGCACCACAGTAACAACAGTGTTACTTACACCAGTAACTCTCCCTGCACCACAGTAACAACAGTGTTACTCACACCAGTAACTCTCTCAACACCACAGTAACAACAGTGTTACTCACACCAGTAACTCTCCCTGCACCACAGTAACAACAGTGTTACTTACACCAGTAACTCTCCCTGCACCACAGTAACAACAGTGTTACTTGCACCAGTAACTCTCCCAGCACCACAGTAACAATAGTGTTACTCACACCAGTAACTCTCTCAACACCACAGTAACAACAGTGTTACTCACACCAGTAACTCTCCCAGCACCACAGTAACAACAGTGTTACTCACACCAGTAACTCTCCCTGAACCACAATAACAACAGTGTTACTCACACCAGTAACTCTCCCTGCACCACAGTAACAACAGCGTTACTCACACCAGTAACTCTCCCTGCACCACAGTAACAACAGTGTTACTCACACCAGTAACTCTCCCAGCACCACAGTAAAAACAGCGTTACTCACACCAGTAACTCTCGCTGCACCTCAGTAACAACAGTGTTACTCACACCAGTAACTCTCCCAGCACCACAGTAACAACAGTGTTACTCACACCAGTAACTCTTCCTGCACCACAATAAAAACAGTGTTACTCACACCAGTAACTCTCCCTGCACCACAGTAACAACAGTGTCACTCACACCAGTAACTCTCCCTGCACCACAGTAACAACAGTGTTACTCACACCAGTAACTCTCGCTGCACCTCAGTAACAACAGTGTTACTTACACCAGTAACTCTCCCAGCACCACAGTAACAACAGTGTTACTCACACCAGTAACTCTCCCTGCACCACAGTAACAACAGTGTCACTCACACCAGTAACTCTCCCTGCACCACAGTAACAACAGTGTCACTCACACCAGTAACTCTCCCTGCACCACAGTAACAACAGTGTTACTCACACCAGTAACTCTCGCTGCACCTCAGTAACAACAGTGTTACTTACACCAGTAACTCTCCCAGCACCACAGTAACAACAGTGTTACTCACACCAGTAACTCTCCCTGCACCACAGTAACAACAGTGTCACTCACACCAGTAACTCTCCCTGCACCACAGTAACAACAGTGTTACTCACACCAGTAACTCTCGCTGCACCTCAGTAACAACAGTGTTACTTACACCAGTAACTCTCCCAGCACCACAGTAACAACAGTGTTACTCACACCAGTAACTCTCCCTGCACCACAGTAACAACAGTGTCACTCACACCAGTAACTCTCCCTGCACCACAGTAACAACAGTGTCACTCACACCAGTAACTCTCCCTGCACCACAGTAACAACAGTGTTACTCACACCAGTAACTCTCTCTGCACCACAGTAACAACAGTGTTACTTACACCAGTAACTCTCCCAGCACCACAGTAACAACAGTGTTACTCACACCAGTAACTCTCCCAGCACCACTTTAACAACACAGTGTTGCTCACACCAGTAACTCTCCCAGCACCACATTAACAACACAGTGTTACTCACACCAGTAACTCTCCCAGCACCACAGTAACAACAGTGTTACTCACACCAGTAACTCTCCCAGCACCACAGTAACAACAGTGTTACTCACACCAGTAACTCTCCCAGCACCACAGTAACAACAGTGTTACTTACACCAGTAACTCTCCCAGCACCACAGTAACCACAGTGTTACTCACACCAGTAACTCTCCCAGCACCACATTAACAACACAGTGTTACTCACACCAGTAACTCTCCCAGCACCACAGTAACAACACAGTGTTACTCACACCAGTAACTCTCCCAGCACCACATTAACAACACAGTGTTACTCACACCAGTAACTCTCCCAGCACCACAGTAACAACACAGCGTTACTCACACCAGTAACTCTTCCTGCACCACAGTAACAACAGTGTTACTTAAAGCAGTAACTCTCCCTGCACCACAGTAACAACAGTGTTACTCACACCAGTAACTCTCCCAGCACCACAGTAACAACAGTGTTACTCACACCAGTAACTCTCCCTGCACCACAGTAACAACAGTGTTACTCACACCAGTAACTCTCCCAGCACCACAGTAACAACAGTGTTACTCACACCAGTAACTCTCCCAGCACCACAGTAACAACAGTGTTACTCACACCTGTAACTCTCCCAGCACCACAGTAACAACAGTGTTACTCACACCAGTAACTCTCCCAGCACCACAGTAACAACAGTGTTACTCACACCAGTAACTCTCCCAGCACCACAGTAACAACAGTGTTACTCACACCAGTAACTCTCCCAGCACCACAGTAACAACAGTGTTACTCACACCAGTAACTCTCCCAGCACCACAGTAACAACAGTGTTACTCACACCAGTAACTCTCCCAGCACCACAGTAACAACAGTGTTACTCACACCAGTAACTCTCCCAGCAACACAGTAACAACAGTGTTACTCACACCAGTAACTCTCCCAGCACCACAGTAACAACAGTGTTACTAACACCAGTAACTCTCCCAGCACCACAGTAACAACAGTGTTACTTACACCAGTAACTATCCCAGCACCAGAGTAACAACAGTGTTACTTACACCAGTAACTATCCCAGCACCAGAGTAACAACAGTGTTACTCACACCAGTAACTCTCCCAGCACCACAGTAACAACAGTGTTACTTACACCAGTAACTCTCCCAGCACCACAGTAACAACAGTGTTACTCACACCAGTAACTCTCCCAGCACCACAGTAACACCAGTGTTACTCACACCAGTAACTCTCCCAGCACCACAGTAACAACAGTGTTACTTACACCAGTAACTATCCCAGCACCAGAGTAACAACAGTGTTACTTACACCAGTAACTATCCCAGCACCAGAGTAACAACAGTGTTACTTACACCAGTAACTATCCCAGCACCAGAGTAACAACAGTGTTACTCACACCAGTAACTCTCCCAGCACCACAGTAACAACAGTGTTACTCACATCAGTAACTCTCCCAGCACCACAGTAACAACAGTGTTACTCACACCAGTAACTCTCCCAGCACCACAGTGACAACAGTGTTACTCACAACAGTAACTCTCCCAGCACCACAGTAACAACAGTGTTACTCACACCAATAACTCTCCCTGCACCACAGTAAAAACAGTGTTACTCACACCAGTAACTCTCCCAACACCACAGAAACAACAGCGTTACTCACACCAGTAACTCTCCAAGCACCACAGTAAAAACATTGTTACTTACACCATTAACTCTCCCAGCACCACAGTAACAACAGTGTTACTCATTCCAGTAACTCTCCCAGCACCACAGTAACAACAGTGTTACTCACACCAGTAACTCTCCCAGCACCACAGTAACAACAGTGTTACTCACACCAGTAACTCTTCCAGCACCACAGTAACCACAGTGTTACTCACACTAGTAACTCTCCCAGCACCACAGTAACAACACAGTGTTACTCACACCAATAACTCTCCCAGCACCACAGTAACAACACAGTGTTACTCACACCAGTAACTCTCCCAGCACGACAGTAACAACACAGTGTTACTCACACCAGTAACTCTCCCAGCACCACAGTAACAACACAGTGTTACTCACACCAGTAACTCTCCCAGCACGACAGTAACAACACAGTGTTACTCACACCAGTAACTCTCCCAGCACCACAGTAACAACACAGTGTTACTCACACCAATAACTCTCCCAGCACCACAGTAACAACACAGTGTTACTCACACCAGTAACTCTCCCAGCACGACAGTAACAACACAGTGTTACTCACACCAGTAACTCTCCCAGCACCACAGTAACAACACAGTGTTACTCACACCAGTAACTCTCCCAGCACCACAGTAACAACACAGTGTTACTCACACCAGTAACTCTCCCAGCACCACAGTAACAACACAGTGTTACTCACACCAGTAACTCTCCCAGCACCACAGTAACAATAGTGTTACTCACACCAGTAACTCTCCCAGCACCACAGTAACAACAGTGTTACTCACACCAGTAATTCTCCCAGCACCACAGTAACAACAGTGTTACTCACACCAGTAACTCTCCCAGCACCACAGTAACAACAGTGTTACTCACACCAGTAACTCTCCCAGCACCACAGTAACAACAGTGTTACTAACATAAGTAACTATCCCAGCACCACAGTGACAACAGTGTTACTCACAACAGTAACTTCTCCCAGCACCACAGTAACAACAGTGTTACTCACACCAATAACTCTCCCTGCACCACAGTAAAAACAGTGTTACTCACACCAGTAACTCTCCCAACACCACAGAAACAACAGTGTTACTCACACCAGTAACTCTCCAAGCACCACAGTAAAAACATTGTTACTTACACCATTAACTCTCCCAGCACCACAGTAACAACAGTGTTACTCACACCAGTAACTCTCCCAGCACCACAGTAACAACAGTGTTACTCACGCCAGTAACTCTCCCAGCACCACAGTAACAACAGTGTTACATACACCAGTAACTCTCTCAGCACCACTGTAACAACAGTGTTACTTACACCAGTAACTCTCCCAGCACCACAGTAACAACAGTGTTACTCACACCAGTAACTCTCCCAGCACAACAGTAACAACAGTGTTACTCACACCAGTAAATCTCCCTGCACCACAGTAACAACAGTGTTATTCACACCAGTAACTCTCCCAGCACCACAGTAACAACAGTGTTACTCACACCAGTAACTCTCCCAGCACCACAGTAACAACACAGTGTTACTCACACCAGTAACTCTCCCAACACCACAGTAACAACAGTGTTACTCACACCAGTAACTCTCCCTGCACCACAGTAACAACAGTGTTACTCACACCAGTAACTCTCCCAGCACCACAGTAACACCAGTGTTACTCACACCAGTAATTCTCCCAGCACCACAGTAACAACACAGTGTTACTCACACCAGTAACTCTCCCAACACAACAGTAACAACTGTGTTACTCACACCAGTAACTCTCCCAGCACCACGGTAACAACACAGTGTTACTCACACCATTAACTCTCTTTGCACCAAAGCAACAACAGAGTTACTCTCACCAGTAACTCTCCCTGCACCACAGTAACAACAGCGTTACTCACACCAGTAACTCTCCCTGCACCACAGTAACAACTGTGTTACTCACACCAGTAACTCTCACAACACCTCAGTAACAACAGTGTTACTCACACCAGTATCTCTTTCAACACCAAAGTATCAATAGTGTTGCTCATACCAGTAACTCTCCCAGTACCACAGTAACAACAGAGTTACTCACACCAGTAACTCTCCCAACACCACAGTAACAACAGTGTTACTCACACAAGTAACTCTCCCAGCTCCACAGTAACAACAGTGTTACTCACACAAGTAACTCTCCCAGCTCCACAGTAACAACAGTGTTACTCACACCAGTAACTCTCCCAGCTCCACAGTAACAACAGTGTTACTCACACAAGTAACTCTCCCAGCTCCACAGTAACAACAGAGTTACTCACACCAGTAACTCTCCCAACACCACAGTAACAACAGTGTTACTCATACCAGTAACTCTCCCAGCACCACAGTAACAACAGTGTTACTCACACCAGTAACTCTCCCAGCTCCACAGTAACAACAGTGTTACTCACACCAATAACTCTCCCAGCACCACAGTAACAACACAGTGTTACTCACACCAGTAACTCTCCCAGCACCACAGTAACAACAGTGTTACTCACACCAGTAACTCTGCCAGCACGACAGTAACAACAGTGTTACTCACATCAGTAACTCTCCCAGCACCACAGTAACAACAGTGTTACTCACACCAGTAACTCTGCCAGCACGACAGTAACAACAGTGTTACTCACACCAGTAAATCTCCCAGCACCACAGTGACAACAGTGTTACTCACAACAGTAACTCTCCCAGCACCACAGTAACAACAGTGTTACTCACACCAGTAACTCTCTCAGCACCACAGTAACAACAGTGTTACTCACACCAGTAACTCTCCCAGCACCACAGTAACAACAGTGTTACATACACCAGTAACTCTCTCAGCACCACTGTAACAACAGTGTTACTTACACCAGTAACTCTCCCAGCACCACAGTAACAACAGTGTTACTCACACCAGTAACTCTCCCAGCACAACAGTAACAACAGTGTTACTCACACCAGTAAATCTCCCTGCACCACAGTAACAACAGTGTTATTCACACCAGTAACTCTCCCAGCACCACAGTAACAACAGTGTTACTCACACCAGTAACTCTCCCAGCACCACAGTAACAACAGTGTTACTCACACCAGTAAATCTCCCTGCACCACAGTAACAACAGTGTTATTCACACCAGTAACTCTCCCAGCACCACAGTAACAACAGTGTTACTCACACCAGTAACTCTCCCAGCACAACAGTAACAACAGTGTTACTCACACCAGTAAATCTCCCTGCACCACAGTAACAACAGTGTTACTCACACCAGTAACTCTCCCTGCACCACAGTAACAACAGTGTTACTCACACCAGTAACTCTCCCAGCACCACAGTAACAACAGTGTTACTCACACCAGTAATTCTCCCAGCACCACAGTAACAACACAGTGTTACTCACACCAGTAACTCTCCCAACACAACAGTAACAACTGTGTTACTCACACCAGTAACTCTCCCAGCACCACGGTAACAACACAGTGTTACTCACACCATTAACTCTCTTTGCACCAAAGCAACAACAGAGTTACTCTCACCAGTAACTCTCCCAGCTCCACAGTAACAACTGTGTTACTCACACCAGTAACTCTCCCAGCACCACAGTAACAACAGAGTTACTCTCACCAGTAACTCTCCCTGCACCACAGTAACAACAGCGTTACTCACACCAGTAACTCTCCCTGCACATCAGTAACAACAGTGTTACTCACACCAGTAACTCTCCTTGCACCACAGTAACAACTGTGTTACTCACACCAGTAACTCTCCCAACACCACAGTAACAACAGTGTTACTCACACCAGTAACTCTTTCAACACCACAGTATCAATAGTGTTACTCACACCAGTAACTCTCCCAGTACCACAGTAACAACAGAGTTACTCACACCAGTAACTCTCCCAACACCACAGTAACAACAGTGTTACTCATACCAGTAACTCTCCCAGCACCACAGTAACAACAGTGTTACTCACACCAGTAACTCTCCCAGCACCACAGTAACAACGCAGTGTTACTCACACCAATAACTCTCCCAGCACCACAGTAACAACACAGTGTTACTCACACCAGTAACTCTCCCAGCACGACAGTAACAACACAGTGTTACTCACACCAGTAACTCTCCCAGCACCACAGTAACAACAGTGTTACTCACACCAGTAACTCTCCCAGCACCACAGTAACAACACAGTGTTACTCACACCAATAACTCTCCCAGCACCACAGTAACAACACAGTGTTACTCACACCAGTAACTCTCCCAGCACGACAGTAACAACACAGTGTTACTCACACCAGTAACTCTCCCTGCACTACAGTAACAACAGTGTTACTCACACCAGTTACTCTCCCAACACCACAGTAACAACAGTGTTACTCACACCAGTAACTCTCCCGGCACCACAGTAACAACAGTGTTACTCACACCAGTAACTCTCCTAGCACGACAGTAACAACAGTGTTACTCACACCAGTAACTCTCTCTGCACCACAGTAACAACAGTGTTACTCACACCAGTAACTCTCCCAACACCTCAGTAACAACAGTGTTACTCACACCAGTAACTCTCCCAGCACCACAGTAACAACAGTGTTACTCACACCAGTAACTCTCCCTGCACCACAGTAACAACAGTGTTACTCACACCAGTTACTCTCCCAACACCTCAGTAACAACAGTGTTACTCACACCAGTAACTCTCCCAGCACCACAGTAACAACAGTGTTACTCACACCAGTAACTCTCCCAGCACCACAGTAACAACAGTGTTACTCACGGAAGTAACTCTCCCAACACCACAGTAACAACAGTGTTACTCACACCAGTAACTCTCCCAGCAGCACAGTAACAACAGTGTTACTCACACCAGTAATTCTCCCAGCACCACAGTAACAACACAGTGTTACTCACACCAGTAACTCTCCCAACACAACAGTAACAACTGTGTTACTCACACCAGTAACTCTCCCAGCACCACGGTAACAACACAGTGTTACTCACACCATTAACTCTCTTTGCACCAAAGCAACTACAGAATTACTCTCACCAGTAACTCTCCCTGCACCACAGTAACAACAGCGTTACTCACACCAGTAACTCTCCCTGCGCCACAGTAACAACAGTGTTACTCACACCAGTAACTCTCCCTGCACCACAGTAACAACTGTGTTACTCACACCAGAAACTCTCCCAACACCACAGTAACAACAGTGTTACTCATACCAGTAACTCTCCCAGCACCACAGTAACAACAGTGTTACTCACACAAGTAACTCTCCGAGCTCCACAGTAACAACAGTGTTACTCACACCAGTAACTCTTTCAACACCACAGTATCAATAGTGTTACTCATACCAGTAACTCTCCCAGTACCACAGTAACAACAGAGTTACTCACACCAGTAACTCTCCCAACACCACAGTAACAACAGTGTTACTCATACCAGTAACTCTCCCAGCACCACAGTAACAACAGTGTTACTCACACCAGTAACTCTCCAAGCACCACAGTAACAACACAGTGTTACTCACACCAGTAACTCTCCCAGCACGACAGTAACAACAGTGTTACTCACACCAGTAACTCTCCCAGTAGCACAGTAACAATAGTGTTACTCACACCAGTAACTCTCCCAGCACCACAGTAACAACTGTGTTACTTACACCTGTAACTCTCCCAGCACCACAGTAACAACAGTGTTACTTACACCTGTGACTCTCCCTTCACCTCAGTAACAACAGTGTTACTCTCACCAGTAACTCTCCCAGCACCACAGTAACAACAGTGTTACTCACACCAGTAACTCTCCCAGCACCACAGTAAGAACAGTGTTACTCACACCAGTAACTCTCCCTGCACCACAGTAAAAACAGTGTTACTTACACCAGTAACTCTCCCAGCACCACAGTAACAACAATGTTACTCACACCAGTAACTCTCCGAGCACAACAGTTACAACAGTGTTACTCACACCAGTAACTCTCCCTGCACCACAGTAACAACAGTGTTACTCACACCAGTAACTCTCCCAGCACCACAGTAACAACAGTGTTACTCACACCAGTAACTCTCCCAGCACCAAAGTAACAACAGTGTTACTCACACCAGTAACTCTCCCAGCACCACAGTAACAACAGTGTTACTCACACCAGTAACTCTCCCTGCACCACAGTAACAACAGTGTTACTCACACCAGTAACTCTCCCTGCACCACAGTAACAACAGTGTTACTCACACCTGTAACTCTCCCAGCACCACAGTAACAACAGTGTTACTCACACCAGTAACTCTCCCAGCACCACAGTAACAACAGTGTTACTCACACCAGTAACTCTCCCAGCACCACAGTAACAACAGTGTTACTCACACCAGTAACTCTCCCAGCACCACAGTAACAACAGTGTTACTAACACCAGTAACTCTCCCAGCACCACAGTAACAGCAGTGTTACTCACACCAGTAACTCTCCCTGCACAACAGTAACAACAGTGTTACTTACACCAGTAACTCTCCCAGCACCAGAGTAACAACAGTGTCACTTACACCAGTAACGCTCCCAGCACCACAGTAACAACAGTGTTACTCACACTAGTAACTCTCCCAGCACCACAGTAACAACAGTGTTACTCACACTAGTAACTCTCCCAGCACCACAGTAACAACAGTGTTACTTAGACCAGTAACTTTCCCAACTCCACAGCAACAGCAGTGTTAATCACACCAGTAACTCTCCCAGCACCACAGTAACAACAATGTTACTTACACCAGTAACTCTCCCAGCACCACAGTAACAACAGTGTTACTCACACCAGTAACTCTCCCAGCACCACAGTAACAACAGTGTTACTCACAACAGTAACTCTCCCAACATCACAGTAACAACAGTGTTACACCAGTAACTCTCCCAGCACCACAGTAACAACAGTGTTACTCACACCAGTAACTCTCCCAGCACCACAGTAACAACACAGTGTTACTCACACCAATAACTCTCCCAGCACCACAGTAACAACACAGTGTTACTCACACAATATGAAAATGACATAGCAGCGAAAGCCAAATCTGACCCGAAACTGTTGTACAGCCACATCAGGAGGAAAACAACAGTCAAGGACCAGGTAATCAGGCTAAGGAAGGAAGGAGGAGAGACAACAGGAAATGACTGTGAAGTATGTGAAGAACTCAACAAGAGATTCAAAGAAGTGTTCACAGAGGAGACAGAAGGGACTCCAGAAAGACGGAGAGGTGGGGCACACCACCAAGTGCTGGACACAGTGCACACAACCGAGGAAGAAGTGAAGAGGCTTCTGAGTGAGCTAGATACCTCAAAGGCAATGGGGCCAGATAACATCTCCCCATGGGTATTGAGAGAGGGAGCAGAGGCGCTATGTGTACCCCTAACAACAATATTCAATACATCTATCGAAACAGGGAGATTGCCTGAGGCATGGAAGACAGCAAATGTAGTCCCAATCTTTAAAAAAGGAGACAGACATGAAGCACTAAACTACAGACCAGTGTCACTGACATGTATAGTATGCAAAATCATGGAGAAGATTATCAGGAGAAGAGTGGTGGAACACCTAGAAAGGAATGATCTCATCAACAGCAGCCAGCATGGTTTCAGGGACGGGAAATCCTGTGTCACAAACCTACTGGAGTTCTATGACATGGTGACAGCAGTAAGACAAGAGAGAGAGGGGTGGGTGGATTGCATTTTCTTGGACTGCAAGAAGGCGTTTGACACAGTTCCACACAAGAGATTGGTGCAAAAACTGGAGGACCAAGCAGGGATAACAGGGAAGGCACTACAATGGATCAGGGAATACTTGTCAGGAAGACAGCAGCGAGTCATGGTACGTGGCGAGGTGTCAGAGTGGGCACCTGTGACCAGCGGGGTCCCGCAGGGGTCAGTCCTAGGACCAGTGCTGTTTCTGGTATTTGTGAACGACATGACGGAAGGAATAGACTCTGAGGTGTCCCTGTTTGCAGATGACGTGAAGTTGATGAGAAGAATTCACTCGATCGAAGACCAGGCAGAACTACAAAGGGATCTGGACAGGCTGCAGACCTGGTCCAGCAATTGGCTCCTGGAGTTCAATCCCACCAAGTGCAAAGTCATGAAGATTGGGAAGGGCAAAGAAGACCGCAGACGGAGTACAGTCTAGGGGGCCAGAGACTACAAACCTCACTCAAGGAAAATGATCTTGGGGTGAGTATAACACCAGGCACATCACCTGAAGCGCACATCAACCAAATAACTGCTGCAGCATATGGGCGCCTGGCAAACCTCAGAACAGCATTCCGACATCTTAATAAGGAATCGTTCAGGACACTGTACACCGTGTACGTTAGGTCCATATTGGAGTATGCGGCACCAGTTTGGAACCCACACCTAGTCAAGCACGTAAAGAAACTAGAGAAAGTGCAAAGGTTCGCAACAAGACTAGTCCCAGAGCTAAGAGGTATGTCCTACGAGGAGAGGTTAAGGGAAATCAACCTGACTACACTGGAGGACAGGAGAGATAGGGGAGACATGATAACGACTTACAAAATACTGAGAGGAATTGACAAGGTGGACAAAGACAGGATGTTCCAGAGATTGGACACAGTAACAAGGGGACACAGTTGGAAGTTGAAGACACAGATGAATCACAGGGATGTTAGGAAGTATTTCTTCAGCCACAGAGTAGTCAGTAAGTGGAATAGTTTGGGAAGCGATGTAGTGGAGGCAGGATCCATACATAGCTTTAAGCAGAGGTATGATAAAGCTCACGGCTCGGGGAGAGTGACCTAGTAGCGATCAGTGAAGAGGCGGGGCCAGGAGCTCGGACTCGACCCCCGCAACCTCAACTAGGTGAGTACAACTAGGTGAGTACAACTAGGTGAGTACCAGTAACTCTCCCAGCACCACAGTAACAACAGTGTTACTCACACCAGTAACTCTCCCAGCACCACAGTAACAACAGTGTTACTCACACCAGTAACTCTCCCAGCACCACAGTAACAACAGTGTTACTCACTCCATTAGCTCTCCCAACACCACAGAAACAACAGTGTTACTCACACCAGTAACTCTCCCAGTTCCACAGTAACAGCAGTGTTACTCACACCAGTAACTCTCCCTGCACCACAGTAACAACACAGTGTTACTCACACCAGTAACTCTCCCAACACCACAGAAACAACAGTGTTACTCACACCAGTAACTCTCCCAGCACCACAGTAACAACAGTGTTACTCACACCAGTAACTCTCCCAGCACCACAGTAACAACAGTGTTACTCACACCAGTAACTCTCCCAGCACCACAGTAACAACAGTGTTACTCACACCAGTAACTCTCCCAACACAACAGTAACAACTGTGTTACTCACACCAGTAACTCTCCCAGCACCACAGTAACAACACAGTGTTACTCACACCAGTAACTCTCCCAACACAACAGTAACAACTGTGTTACTCACACCAGTAACTCTCCCAGCACCACGGTAACAACACAGTGTTACTCACACCATTAACTCTCTTTGCACCAAAGCAACAACAGAGTAACTCTCACCAGTAACTCTCCCTGCACCACAGTAACAACAGTGTTACTCACACCAGTAACTCTCCCAGCACCACAGTAACAACAGTGTTACTTACACCAGTAACTCTCCCTGCACCACAGTAACAACTGTGTTACTCACACCAGTAACTCTCCCTGCACCACAGTAACAACAGTGTTACTTACACCAGTAACTCTCCCTGCACCACAGTAACAACAGCGTTACTCACACCAGTAACTCTCCCTGCACCACAGTAACAACAGTGTTACTTACACCAGTAACTCTCCCTGCACCACAGTAACAACTGTGTTACTCACACCAGTAACTCTCCCAACACCACAGTAACAACAGTGTTACTCACACCAACACCACAGTATCACTAGTGTTACTCATACCAGTAACTCTCCCAGTACCACAGTAACAACAGAGTTACTCACTCCAGTAACTCTCCCAACACCACAGAAACAACAGTGTTACTCACACCAGTAACTCTCCCAGTTCCACAGTAACAGCAGTGTTACTCACACCAGTAACTCTCCCAGCACCACAGTAACAACAGTGTTACTCACACCAGTAACTCTCCCAGCACCACAGTAACAACAGTGTAACTTACACCAGTAACTCTCCCAAAACCACAGTAACAACAGCGTTACTCACACCAGTAACTCTCCGAACACCACAGTAAAAAAAGTGTTACTCACACAAGTAACTCTCCCTGCACCACAGTAACAACAGTGTTACTCACACCAGTAACTCTCCCAGCACCACAGTAACAACAGTGTTACTCACACCAGTAACTCTTCCTGCACCACAGTAACAACAGTGTTACTCACACCAGTAACTCTCCCAGCACGACAGTAACAACAGTGTTACTTACACCAGTAACTCTCCCTGCACCACAGTTAGAACTGTGTTACTCACACCAGTAACTCTCCCTGCAGCACAGTAACAACAGTGTTACTCACACCAGTAACTCTCCCAACACCACAGTAACAACAGTGTTACTTACACCAGTAACTCTCCCTGCACCACAGTAACAACAGTGTTACTTACACCAGTAACTCTCCCAGCACCACAGTAACAACAGTGTTACTCACACCAGTAACTCTCCGTGCACTACAGTAACAACAGTGTTACTCACACCAGTAAGTCTCCCAGTACCACAGTAACAGCAGTGTTACTCACACCAGTAACTCTCCAAGCACCACTGTAACAACAGTGTTACTCACACCAGTAACTCTCCCTGCACCACAGTAACTACAGTGTTACTCGCACAAGTAACTCTCCCTGCACCACAGTAACAACAGTGTTACTCACTCCATTAGCTCTCCCAACACCACAGTAACAACAGTGTTACTCACACCAGTAACTCTCACTGCACCACAGTAACAACAGTGTTACTCACACCAGTAACTCTTCCAGCACCACAGTAACAGCAGTGTTACTCACACCAGTAACTCTCCCTGCACCACAGTAACAACAGTGTTACTTACACCAGTAACTCTCCCAAAACCACAGTAACAACAGTGTTACTCACACAAGTAACTCTCCCAGCACCACAGTAACAACAGTGTTACTCACACCAGTAACTCTCCCAGCACCACAGTAACAGCAGTGTTACTCACACCAGTAACTATCCCAACACCACAGTAACAACAGTGTTACTTACACCAGTAACTCTCCGTGCATCACAGTAACAACAGTGTTACTTACACCAGTAACTCTCCCTGCACCACAGTAACAACAGTGTTACTCACTCCAGTAACTCTCCCAACACCACAGTAACAACAGTGTTACTCACACCAATAACTCTCCCTGCACCACAGTAACAACAGATTTACTTACACCAGTAACTCTCCCTGCACCACAGTAACAACAGTGTTACTTAAACAAGTAACTCTCCTAACTCCACAGTAACAACAGTGTTACTTACACCAGTAACTCTCCCTGCACCACAGTAACAACAGTGTTACTCACACCAGTAACTCTCCCAACACCACAGTAACAACAGTGTTACTCACACCAGTAACTCTCCCAACACCTCAGAAACAACAGTGTTACTCACACCAGTAACTCTCCAAGCACCACAGTAAAATCAGTGTTACTTACACCATTAACTCTCCCAGCACCACAGTAACAACAGTGTTACTCACACCAGTAACTCTCCCAGCGCCACAGTAACAACAGTGTTACTCACACCAGTAACTCTCCCAGCGCCACAGTAACAACAGTGTTACTCACACCAGTAACTCTCCCAGCACCACTGTAACAACAGTGTTACTTACACCAGTAACTCTCCCAGCACCACAGTAACAACAGTGTTACTCACACCAGTAACTCTCCTAGCACAACAGTAACAGCAGTGTTACTCACACCAGTAACTCTCCCTGCACAACAGTAACAACAGTGTTACTCACACCAGTAAATCTCCTTGCACCACAGTAACAACAGTGTTACTCACACCAGTAACTCTCCCTGCACAACAGTAACAACAGTGTTACTCACACCAGTAACTCTCCCAGCACCATAGTAACAACACAGTGTTACTCACACCAGTAACTCTCCCAACACCACAGAAACAACAGTGTTACTCACACCAGTAACTCTCCCAGCACCACAGTAACAACAGTGTTACTCACACCAGTAACTCTCCCAGCACCACAGTAACAACAGTGTTACTCACACCAGTAACTCTCCCAGCACCACAGTAACAACAGTGTTACTCACACCAGTAACTCTCCCAACACCACAGAAACAACAGTGTTACTCACACCAGTAACTCTCCCAGCACCACAGTAACAACAGTGTTACTCACACCAGTAACTCTCCCAACACAACAGTAACAACTGTGTTACTCACACCAGTAACTCTCCCAGCACCACGGTAACAACACAGTGTTACTCACACCATTAACTCTCTTTGCACCATAGCAACAACAGAGTTACTCTCACCAGTAACTCTCCCTGCACCACAGTAACAACAGTGTTACTCACACCAGTAACTCTCCCTGTACCACAGTAACAACAGTGTTACTTACACCAGTAACTCTCCCTGCACCACAGTAACATCTGTGTTACTCATACCAGTAACTCTCCCAGTACCACAGTAACAACAGAGTTACTCACACCAGTAACTCTCCCAGCACCAGAGTAACAACAGTGTTACTTACACCAGTAACGCTCCCAGCACCAGAGTAACAACAGTGTTACTCACACCAGTAACTCTCCCAGCACCACAGTAACAACAGTGTTAATCACACCAGTAACTCTCCCAGCACCACAGTAACAACAATGTTACTTACACCAGTAACTTTCCCAGCACCACAGTAACAACATTGTCACTCACACCAGTAACTCTCCCAGCACCACAGTAACAACAGTGTTACTCACAACAGTAACTCTCCCAGCACCACAGTAACAACAGTGTTACTCACACCAGTAACTCTCCCAGCACGACAGTAACAACAGTGTTACTCACACCAGTAACTCTCCCAGCACCACAGTAACAACAGTGTTACTCACACCAGTAACTCTCCCAGCACCACAGTAACAACAGTGTTACTCACAACAGTAACTCTCCCAGCACCACAGTAACAACAGTGTTACTCACACCAGTAACTCTCCCAGCACGACAGTAACAACAGTGTTACTCACACCAGTAACTCTCCCAGCACGACAGTAACAACAGTGTTACTCACACCAGTAACTCTCCCAGCACCACAGTAACAACAGTGTTACTCACAACAGTAACTCTCCCAGCACCACAGTAACAACAGTGTTACTCACACCAGTAACTCTCCCAGCACCACAGTAACAACAGTGTCACTCACACCAGTAACTCTCCCAGCACCACAGTAACAACAGTGTCACTCACACCAGTAACTCTCCCAGTACCACAGTAACAACAGTGTTACACCAGTAACTCTCTTAGCACCACAGTAACAACAGTGTTACTCACACCAGTAACTCTCCCAGCACCACAGTAACAACAGTGTTACTCACACCAGTAACTCTCCCAGCACGACAGTAACAACAGTGTTACTCACACCAGTAACTCTCCCAGCACCACAGTAACAACAGTGTTACTCAAACCAGTAACTCTCCCAGCACCACAGTAACAACAGTGTTACTCACACCAGTAACTCTCCCAACACCACAGTAACAACAGTGTTACTCAAACCAGTAACTCTCCCAGCACCACAGTAACAACAGTGTTACTCACACCAGTAACTCTCCCTGTACCACAGTAACAACAGTGTTACTTACACCAGTAACTCTCCCAGCACCACAGTAACAACAGTGTTACTCACACCAGTAACTCTCCCAGCACGACAGTAACAACAGTGTTACTCACACCAGTAACTCTCCCAGCACCACAGTAACAACAGTGTTACTCACACCAGTAACTCTCCCAGCACGACAGTAACAACAGTGTTACTCACACCAGTAACTCTCCCTGTACCACAGTAACAACAGTGTTACTCACACCAGTAACTCTCCCAGCACCACAGTAACAACAGTGTTACTCACACCAGTAACTCTCCCTGCACCACAGTAACAACAGTGTTACTCACAACAGTAACTCTCCCAGCACCACAGTAACAACAGTGTTACTCACAACAGTAACTCTCCCAGCACCACAGTAACAACAGTGTTACTCACACCAGTAACTCTCCCTGTACCACAGTAACAACAGTGTTACTTACACCAGTAACTCTCCCTGCACCACATTAACAACTGTGTTACTCACACCAGTAACTCTCCCAACACCACAGTAACAACAGTGTTACTCAAACCAGTAACTCTCCCAGCACCACAGTAACAACAGTGTTACTCACACCAGTAACTCTCCCAACACCACAGTAACAACAGTGTTACTCACACAAGTAACTCTCCCAGCTCCACAGTAACAACAGTGTTACTCACACCAGTAACTCTTTCAACACCACAGTATCAATAGTGTTACTCATACCAGTAACTCTCCCAGTACCACAGTAACAACAGAGTTACTCACACCAGTAACTCTCCCAGCACCAGAGTAACAACAGTGTTACTTACACCAGTAACGCTCCCAGCACCACAGTAACAACAGAGTTACTCACACCAGTAACTCTCCCAGCACCACAGTAACAACAGTGTTACTCACACCAGTAACGCTCCCAGCACCACAGTAACAACAGTGTTAATCACACCAGTAACTCTCCCAGCACCACAGTAACAACAATGTTACTTACACCAGTAACTCTCCCAGCACCAATGTAACAACAGTGTCACTCACACCAGTAACTCTCCCAGCACCACAGTAACAACAGTGTTACTCACAACAGTAACTCTCCCAGTACCACAGTAACAACAGTGTTACACCAGTAACTCTCCCAGCACCACAGTAACAACAGTGTTACTCACACCAGTAACTCTCCCAGTACCACAGTAACAACACAGTGTTACTCACACCAATAACTCTCCCAGCACCACAGTAACAACACAGTGTTACTCACACCAGTAACTCTCCCAGCACCACAGTAACAACAGTGTTACTCACACCAGTAACTCTCCCAGCACCACAGTGACAACAGTGTTACTCACACCAGTAACTCTCCCAGCACCACAGTAACAACAGTGTTACTCACAACAGTAACTCTCCCAGCACCACAGTAACAATAGTGTTACTCATACCAGTAACTCTCCCTGCACCACAGTAAAAACAGTGTTACTCACACCAGTAACTCTCCCAACACCACAGAAACAACAGTGTTACTCACACCAGTAACTCTTCAAGCACCACAGTAAAAACATTGTTACTTACACCATTAACTCTCCCAGCACCACAGTAACAACAGTGTTACATACACCAGTAACTCTCTCAGCACCACTGTAACAACAGTGTTACTTACACCAGTAACTCTCCCAGCACCACAGTAACAACAGTGTTACTCACACCAGTAACTCTCCCAGCACAACAGTAACAACAGTGGTACTCACACCAGTAAATCTCCCTGCACCACAGTAACAACAGTGTTATTCACACCAGTAACTCTCCCTGCACCACAGTAAAAACAGTGTTACTCACACCAGTAACTCTCCCAACACCACAGAAACAACAGTGTTACTCACACCAGTAACTCTTCAAGCACCACAGTAAAAACATTGTTACTTACACCATTAACTCTCCCAGCACCACAGTAACAACAGTGTTACATACAACAGTAACTCTCTCAGCACCACAGTAACAACAGTGTTACTCACACCAGTAACTCTCCCAGCACCACAGTAACAACACAGTGTTACTCACACCAGTAACTCTCCCAACACCACTGTAACAACAGTGTTACTCACACCAGTAACTCTCCCTGCACTACAGTAACAACAGTGTTACTCACACCAGTAACTCTCCCAGCACCACAGTAACAACAGTGTTACTCACACCAGTAATTCTCCCAGCACCACAGTAACAACACAGTGTTACTCACACCAGTAACTCTCCCAACACAACAGTAACAACTGTGTTACTCACACCAGTAACTCTCCCAGCACCACGGTAACAACACAGTGTTACTCACACCATTAACTCTCTTTGCACCAAAGCAACAACAGACTTACTCTCAACAGTAACTCTCCCTGCACCACAGTAACAACAGCGTTACTCACACCAGTAACTCTCCCTGCACCACAGTAACAACTGTGTTACTCACACCAGTAACTCTCACAACACCACAGTAACAACAGTGTTACTCACACCAGTAACTCTTTCAACACCAAAGTATCATTAGTGTTACTCATACCAGTAAATCTCCCAGTACCACAGTAACAACAGAGTTACTCACACCAGTAACTCTCCCAACACCACAGTAACAACAGCGTTACTCACACAAGTAACTCTCCCAGCTCCACAGTAACAACAGTGTTACTCACACCAGTAACTCTCCCAACACCACAGTAACAACAGCGTTACTCACACAAGTAACTCTCCCAGCTCCACAGTAACAACAGCGTTACTCACACCAGTAACTCTCCCAGCACCACAGTAACAACAGAGTTACTCACACCAGTAACTCTCCCAACAACACAGTAACAACAGTGTTACTCACATCAGTAACTCTCCCTGCACCACAGTAACAACAGTGTTACTCACACCAGTAACTCTCCCAGCACCACAGTAACAACACAGTGTTACTCACACCAGTAACTCTCCCAGCACCACAGTAACAACAGTGTTACTCACAACAGTAACTCTCCCAGCACCACAGTAACAACAGTGTTACTCACACCAGTAACTCTCCCAGCACGACAGTAACAACAGTGTTACTCACATCAGTAACTCTCCCAGCACCACAGTAACAACAGTGTTACTCACACCAGTAACTCTCCCAGCACCACAGTGACAACAGTGTTACTCACAACAGTAACTCTCCCAGCACCACAGTAACAACAGTGTTACTCACACCAGTAACTCTCCCAGCACCACAGTAACAACAGTGTTACTTACACCAGTAACTCTCCCAACACCACAGTAACAACAGTGTTACTCACACCAGTAACTCTCCCAGCACCACAGTAACAACAGTGTTACTCACACCAGTAACTCTCCCAGCACCACAGTAACAACAGTGTTACTTACACCAGTAACTCTCCCAACACCACAGTAACAACAGTGTTACTCACACCAGTAACTCTCCCAGCACCACAGTAACAACAGTGTTACTCACACCAGTAACTCTCCCAGCACCACAGTAAAAACAGTGTTACTCACACCAGTAACTCTCCCAGCACCACAGTAACAACAGTGTTACATACACCAGTAACTCTCCCAGCACCACAGTAACAACAGTGTTACATACACCAGTAACTCTCTCAGCACCACTGTAACAACAGTGTTACTTACACTAGTAACTCTCCCAGCACAACAGTAACAACAGTGTTACTCACACCAGTAACTCTCCCAGCACCACAGTAACAACAGTGTTATTCACACCAGTAACTCTCCCAGCACCACAGTAACAACAGTGTTACTCACACCAGTAACTCTCCCAGCACCACAGTAACAACACAGTGTTACTCACACCAGTAACTCATCCAACACCACAGTAACAACAGTGTTACTCACACCAGTAACTCTCCCAGCACCACAGTAACAAAAGTGTTACTCACACCAGTAATTCTCCCAGCACCACAGTAACAACACAGTGTTACTCACACCAGTAACTCTTCCAACACAACAGTAACAACTGTGTTACTCACACCAGTAACTCTCCCAGCACCACGGTAACAACACAGTGTTACTCACACCATTAACTCTCCTTGCACCAAAGCAACAACAGAGTTACTCACACCAGTAACTCTCCCAGCACGACAGTAACAACAGTGTTACTCACACCAGTAACTCTCCCAGCACCACAGTGACAACAGTGTTACTCACAACAGTAACTCTCCCAGCACCACAGTAACAACAGTGTTACTCACACCAGTAACTCTCCCTGCACCACAGTAAAAACAGTGTTACTCACACCAGTAACTCTCCCAACACCACAGAAACAACAGTGTTACTCACACCAGTAACTCTCCAAGCACCACAGTAAAAACATTGTTACTTACACCATTAACTCTCCCAGCACCACAGTAACAACAGTGTTACTCACACCAGTAACTCTCCCAGCACCACAGTAACAACAGTGTTACTCACACCAGTAACTCTCCCAGCACCACAGTAACAACAGTGTTACATACACCAGTAACTCTCTCAGCACCACTGTAACAACAGTGTTACTTTCACCAGTAACTCTCCAAGCACAACAGTAACAACAGTGTTACTCACACCAGTAACTCTCCCAGCACAACAGTAACAACAGTGTTACTCACACCAGTAAATCTCCGTGCACCACAGTAACAACAGTGTTATTCACACCAGTAACTCTCCCAGCACCACAGTAACAACATTGTTACTCACACCAGTAACTCTCCCAGCACCACAGTAACAACACAGTGTTACTCACACCAGTAACTCTCCCAACACCACAGTAACAACAGTGTTACTCACACCAGTAACTCTCCCAGCACCACAGTAACAACAGTGTTACTCACACCAGTAACTCTCCCAGCACCACAGTAACAACAGTGTTACTCACACCAGTAACTCTCCCAGCACCACAGTAACAACAGTGTTACTCACACCAGTAATTCTCCCAGCACCACAGTAACAACACAGTGTTACTCACACCAGTAACTCTTCCAACACAACAGTAACAACTGTGTTACTCACACCAGTAACTCTCCCAGCACCACGGTAACAACACAGTGTTACTCACACCATTAACTCTCTTTGCACCAAAGCAACAACAGAGTTACTCTCACCAGTAACTCTCCCTGCACCACAGTAACAACAGCGTTACTCACACCAGTAACTCTCCCTGCACCACAGTAACAACAGCGTTACTCACACCAGTAACTCTCCCAGCACCACAGTAACAACAGCGTTACTCACACCAGTAACTCTCCCTGCACCACAGTAACAACAGTGTTACTCACACCAGTAACTCTTTCAACACCAAAGTATCAATAGTGTTACTCATACCAGTAAATCTCCCAGTACCACAGTAACAACAGTGTTACCCACACAAGTAACTCTCCCAGCTCCACAGTAACAACAGTGTTACTCACACCAGTAACTCTTTCAACACCACAGTATCAATAGTGTTACTCATACCAGTAACTCTCCCAGTACCACAGTAACAACAGAGTTACTCACACCAGTAACTCTCCCAACACCACAGTAACAACAGTGTTACTCATACCAGTAACTCTCCCAGCACCACAGTAACAACAGTGTTACTCACACCAGTAACTCTCCCAGCACCACAGTAACAACAGTGTTAATCACACCAGTAACTCTCTCAGCACCACAGTAACAACAATGTTACTTACACCAGTAACTCTCCCAGCACCACAGTAACAACAGTGTTACTCACACCAGTAACTCTCCCAGCACCACAGTAACAACAGTGTTACTCACAACAGTAACTCTCCCAACATCACAGTAACAACAGTGTTACACCAGTAACTCTCCCAGCACCACAGTAACAACAGTGTTACTCACACCAGTAACTCTCCCAGCACCACAGTAACAACACAGTGTTACTCACACCAGTAACTCTCCAAGCACCACAGTAACAACAGTGTTACTCACACCAGTAACTCTCCCAGCACGACAGTAACAACAGTGTTACTCACATCAGTAACTCTCCCAGCACCACAGTAACAACAGTGTTACTCACACCAGTAACTCTCCCAGCACAGCAGTAACAACAGTGGTACTCACACCAGTAAATCTCCCTGCACCACAGTAACAACAGTGTTATTCACACCAGTAACTCTCCCTGCACCACAGTAAAATCAGTGTTACTCACACCAGTAACTCTCCCAACACCACAGAAACAACAGTGTTACTCACTCCAGTAACTCTTCAAGCACCACAGTAAAAACATTGTTACTTACACCATTAACTCTCCCAGCACCACAGTAACAACAGTGTTACATACAACAGTAACTCTCTCAGCACCACAGTAACAACAGTGTTACTCACACCAGTAACTCTCCCAGCACCACAGTAACAACACAGTGTTACTCACACCAGTAACTCTCCCAACACCACTGTAACAACAGTGTTACTCACACCAGTAACTCTCCCTGCACTACAGTAACAACAGTGTTACTCACACCAGTAACTCTCCCAGCACCACAGTAACAACAGTGTTACTCACACCAGTAATTCTCCCAGCACCACAGTAACAACACAGTGTTACTCACACCAGTAACTCTCCCAACACAACAGTAACAACTGTGTTACTCACACCAGTAACTCTCCCAGCACCACGGTAACAACACAGTGTTACTCACACCATTAACTCTCTTTGCACCAAAGCAACAACAGACTTACTCTCAACAGTAACTCTCCCTGCACCACAGTAACAACAGCGTTACTCACACCAGTAACTCTCCCTGCACCACAGTAACAACTGTGTTACTCACACCAGTAACTCTCACAACACCACAGTAACAACAGTGTTACTCACACCAGTAACTCTTTCAACACCAAAGTATCATTAGTGTTACTCATACCAGTAAATCTCCCAGTACCACAGTAACAACAGAGTTACTCACACCAGTAACTCTCCCAACACCACAGTAACAACAGCGTTACTCACACAAGTAACTCTCCCAGCTCCACAGTAACAACAGTGTTACTCACACCAGTAACTCTTTCAACACCACAGTATCAATAGTGTTACTCATACCAGTAACTCTCCCAGCACCACAGTAACAACAGAGTTACTCACACCAGTAACTCTCCCAACAACACAGTAACAACAGTGTTACTCATACCAGTAACTCTCCCAGCACCACAGTAACAACAGTGTTACTCACACCAGTAACTCTCCCAGCACCACAGTAACAACAATGTTACTTACACCAGTAACTCTCCCAGCACCACAGTAACAACAGTGTTACTCACAACAGTAACTCTCCCAGCACCACAGTAACAACAGTGTTACTCACACCAGTAACTCTCCCAGCACCACAGTAACAACAGTGTTACTCACACCAGTAACTCTCCCTGCACCACAGTAACAACAGTGTTACTCACACCAGTAATTCTCCCAGCACCACAGTAACAACAGTGTTACTCACACCAGTAACTCTCCCTGCACCACAGTAACAACAGTGTTACTCACACCAGTAACTCTCCCAGCACCACAGTAACAACACAGTGTTACTCACACCAATAACTCTCCCATCACCACAGTAACAACACAGTGTTACTCACACCAGTAACTCTCCCAGCACCACAGTAACAACAGTGTTACTCACACCAGTAACTCTCCCAGCACGACAGTAACAACAGTGTTACTCACATAAGTAACTCTCCCAGCACCACAGTAACAACAGTGTTACTCACACCAGTAACTCTCCCAGCACCACAGTGACAACAGTGTTACTCACAACAGTAACTCTCCCAGCACCACAGTAACAACAGTGTTACTCACACCAGTAACTCTCCCTGCACCACAGTAAAAACAGTGTTACTCACACCAGTAACTCTCCCAACACCACAGAAACAACAGTGTTACTCACACCAGTAACTCTCCAAGCACCACAGTAAAAACATTGTTACTTACACCATTAACTCTCCCAGCACCACAGTAACAACAGTGTTACTCACACCAGTAACTCTCCCAGCACCACAGTAACAAAAGTGTTACTCACACCAGTAATTCTCCCAGCACCACAGTAACAACACAGTGTTACTCACACCAGTAACTCTTCCAACACAACAGTAACAACTGTGTTACTCACACCAGTAACTCTCCCAGCACCACGGTAACAACACAGTGTTACTCACACCATTAACTCTCCCAGCACCACAGTAACAACAGTGTTACTCACACCAGTAACTCTCCCAGCACCACAGTAACAACAGTGTTACATACACCAGTAACTCTCTCAGCACCACTGTAACAACAGTGTTACTTTCAACAGTAACTCTCCCAGCACCACAGTAACAACAGTGTTACACCAGTAACTCTCCCAGCACCACAGTAACACCAGTGTTACTCACACCAGTAACTCTCCCAACACCACAGTAACAACAGTGTTACTCACACCAGTAACTCTCCCAGCACCACAGTAACAACAGTGTTATTCACACCAGTAACTCTCCCAGCACCACAGTAACAACATTGTTACTCACACCAGTAACTCTCCCAGCACCACAGTAACAACACAGTGTTACTCACACCAGTAACTCTCCCAACACCACAGTAACAACAGTGTTACTCACACCAGTAACTCTCCCTGCACCACAGTAACAACAGTGTTACTCACACCAGTAACTCTCCCAGCACCACAGTAACAACAGTGTTACTCACACCAGTAATTCTCCCAGCACCACAGTAACAACACAGTGTTACTCACACCAGTAACTCTCCCAACACAACAGTAACAACTGTGTTACTCACACCAGTAACTCTCCCAGCACCACGGTAACAACACAGTGTTACTCACACCATTAACTCTCTTTGCACCAAAGCAACAACAGAGTTACTCTCACCAGTAACTCTCCCAGCTCCACAGTAACAACAGTGTTACTCACACCAGTAACTCTTTCAACACCACAGTATCAATAGTGTTACTCATACCAGTAACTCTCCCAGTACCACAGTAACAACAGAGTTACTCACACCAGTAACTCTCCCAACACCACAGTAACAACAGTGTTACTCATACCAGTAACTCTCTCAGCACCACAGTAACAACAGTGTTACTTACACCAGTAACTCTCCCAGCACCACAGTAACAACAATGTTACTTACACCAGTAACTCTCCCAGCACCACAGTAACAACAGTGTTACTCACACCAGTAACTCTCCCAGCACCACAGTAACAACAGTGTTACTCACAACAGTAACTCTCCCAACATCACAGTAACAACAGTGTTACACCAGTAACTCTCCCAGCACCACAGTAACAACAGTGTTACTCACACCAGTAACTCTCCCAGCACCACAGTAACAACACAGTGTTACTCACACCAATAACTCTCCCAGCACCACAGTAACAACACAGTGTTACTCACACCAGTAACTCTCCAAGCACCACAGTAACAACAGTGTTACTCACACCAGTAACTCTCCCAGCACGACAGTAACAACAGTGTTACTCACATCAGTAACTCTCCCAGCACCACAGTAACAACAGTGTTACTCACACCAGTAACTCTCCCAGCACAACAGTAACAACAGTGTTACTCACACCAGTAACTCTCCCAGCACCACAGTGACAACAGTGTTACTCACAACAGTAACTCTCCCAGCACCACAGTAACAACAGTGTTACTCACAACAGTAACTCTCCCAACACCACAGAAACAACAGTGTTACTCACACCAGTAACTCTCCAAGCACCACAGTAAAAACATTGTTACTTACACCATTAACTCTCCCAGCACCACAGTAACAACAGTGTTACTCACACCAGTAACTCTCCCAGCACCACAGTAACAACAGTGTTACTCACACCAGTAACTCTCCCAGCACCACAGTAACAACAGTGTTACATACACCAGTAACTCTCTCAGCACCACTGTAACAACAGTGTTACTTACACCAGTAACTCTCCCAGCACCACAGTAACAACAGTGTTACTCACACCAGTAACTCTCCCAGCACAACAGTAACAACAGTGTTACTCACACCAGTAATTCTCCCAGCACCACAGTACTAACACAGTGTTACTAACACCAGTAACTCTCCCAGCACCACGGTAACAACACAGTGTTACTCACACCATTAACTCTCTTTGCGCCAAAGCAACAACAGAGTTACTCTCACCAGTAACTCTCCCTGCACCACAGTAACAACAGCGTTACTCACACCAGTAACTCTCCCTGCACCACAGTAACAACAGTATTACTCACACCAGTAACTCTCCTTGCACCACAGTAACAACTGTGTTACTCACACCAGTAACTCTCCCAACACCACAGTAACAACAGTGTTACTCACACCAGTAACTCTCCCAACACCACAGTAACAACAGTGTTACTCATACCAGTAACTCTCCCAGTACCACAGTAACAACAGAGTTACTCACACCAGTAACTCTCCCAACACCACAGTAACAACAGTGTTACTCACACAAGTAACTCTCCCAGCTCCACAGAAAAACAGTGTTACTCACACCAGTAACTCTTTCAACACCACAGTATCAATAGTGTTACTCATACCAGTAACTCTCCCAGTACCACAGTAACAACAGAGTTACTCACACCAGTAACTCTCCCAACACCACAGTAACAACAGTGTTACTCATACCAGTAACTCTCCCAGCACCACAGTAACAACAGTGTTACTCACACCAGTAACTCTCCCAGCACCACAGTGACAACGCAGTGTTACTCACACCAATAACTCTCCCAGCACCACAGTGACAACGCAGTGTTACTCACACCAATAACTCTCCCAGCACCACAGTAACAACACAGTGTTACTCACACCAGTAACTCTCCCAGCACCACAGTAACAACAGTGTTACTCACACCAGTAACTCTCCCAGCACGACAGTAACAACAGTGTTACTCACACCAGTAACTCTCCCAGCACCACAGTAACAACAGTGTTACTCACACCAGTAACTCTCCCAGCACGACAGTAACAACAGTGTTACTCACACCAGTAACTCTCTCTGCACCACAGTAACAACAGTGTTACTCACACCAGTAACTCTCTCTGCACCACAGTAACAACAGTGTTACTCACACCAGTAACTCTCCCAACACCACAGTAACAACACAGTGTTACTCACACCAGTAACTCTACCAGCACCACAGTAACAACAGTGTTACTCACACCAGTAACTCTCCCAGCACGACAGTAACAACAGTGTTACTCACACCAGTAACTCTCCCAGCACCACAGTAACAACAGTGTTACTCACACCAGTAACTCTCTCTGCACCACAGTAACAACAGTGTTACTCACACCAGTAACTCTCCCAACACCTCAGTAACAACAGTGTTACTCACACCAGTAACTCTCCCAGCACCACAGTAACAACAGTGTTACTCACACCAGTAACTCTCCCTGCACCACAGTAACAACAGTGTTACTCACACCAGTAACTCTCCCAACACCTCAGTAACAACAGTGTTACTCAGACCAGTAACTCTCCCAGCACCACAGTAACAACAGTGTTACTCACACCAGTAACTCTCCCAGCACCACAGTAACAACAGTGTTACTCACGGAAGTAACTCTCCCAACACCACAGTAACAACAGTGTTACTCACACCAGTAACTCTCCCTGCACCACAGTAACAACAGTGTTACTCACACCAGTAACTCTCCCAGCAGCACAGTAACAACAGTGTTACTCACACCAGTAATTCTCCCAGCACCACAGTAACAACACAGTGTTACTCACACCAGTAACTCTCCCAACACAACAGTAACAACTGTGTTACTCACACCAGTAACTCTCCCAGCACCACGGTAACAACACAGTGTTACTCACACCATTAACTCTCTTTGCACCAAAGCAACAACAGAGTTACTCTCACCAGTAACTCTCCCTGCACCACAGTAACAACAGCGTTACTCACACCAGTAACTCTCCCTGCGCCACAGTAACAACAGTGTTACTCACACCAGTAACTCTCCCTGCACCACAGTAACAACTGTGTTACTCACACCAGTAACTCTCCCAACACCACAGTAACAACAGTGTTACTCACACCAGTAACTCTTTCAACACCACAGTATCAATAGTGTTACTCATACCAGTAACTCTCCCAGTACCACAGTAACAACAGAGTTACTCACACCAGTAACTCTCCAAACACCACAGTAACAACAGTGTTACTCACACAAGTAACTCTCCCAGCTCCACAGTAACAACAGTGTTACTCACACCAGTAACTCTTTCAACACCACAGTATCAATAGTGTTACTCATACCAGTAACTCTCCCAGTACCACAGTAACAACAGAGTTACTCACACCAGTAACTCTCCCAACACCACAGTAACAACAGTGTTACTCATACCAGTAACTCTCCCAGCACCACAGTAACAACAGTGTTACTCACACCAGTAACTCTCCCAGCACCACAGTAACAACACAGTGTTACTCACACCAGTAACTCTCCCAGCACGACAGTAACAACAGTGTTACTCACACCAGTAACTCTCCCAGTAGCACAGTAACAATAGTGTTACTCACACCAGTAACTCTCCATGCACCACAGTAACAACAGTGTTACTTACACCTGTAACTCTCCCTGCACCACAGTAACAACAGTGTTACTCACACCAGTACCTCTCCCAGCACCACATTAACAACAGTGTTACTCATACCAGTAACTCTCCAAGCAAAACAGTAACAACAGTGTTACTCACACCAGTAACTCTCCCAGCACCACAGTAACAACAGTGTTACTCACACCAGTAACTCTCCCTGCACCACAGTAACAACAGTGTTACTTACACCAGTAACTCTCCGAGCACAACAGTAACAACAGTGTTACTCACACCAGTAACTCTCCCTGCACCAGAGTAACAACAGTGTTACTCACACCAGTAACTCTCCCAGCACCACAGTAACAACAGTGTTACTCACACCAGTAACTCTCCCAGCACCACAGTAACAACAGTGTTACTCACACCTGTAACTCTCCCAGCACCACAGTAACAACAGTGTTACACCAGTAACTCTCCCTGCACCACAGAAACAACAGTGTTACTCACACCAGTAACTCTCCCAGCACCACAGCAAAAACAGTGTTACTCACACCAGAAATTCTCCCAGCACCACAGTAACAACAGTGTTACTCACACCAGTAACTCTCCCAGCACCACAGTAACAACAGTGTTACTCACACCAGAAATTCTCCCAGCACCACAGTAACAACAGTGTTACTCACACCAGTAACTCTCCCGGCACAACAGTAACAACAGTGTTACTCACACCAGAAATTCTCCCAGCACCACAGTAACAACAGTGTTACTCACACCAGTAACTCTCCCAGCACCACAGTAACAACAGTGTTACTCACACCAGAAATTCTCCCAGCACCACAGTAACAACAGTGTTACTCTCACCAGTAACTCTCCCAGCACCACAGTAACAACAGTGCTACTCACACCAGTAACTCTCCCTGCACCACAGTAACAACAGTGTTACTTACACCAGTAACTCTCCCTGCACCACAGTAACAACAGTGTTACTCTCACCAGTAACTCTCCCAGCACCACAGTAACAACAGTGTTACTCACACCAGTAACTCTCCCAACACCACAGTAACAACAGTGTTACTCACACCAGTAACTCTCCCAGCACCACAGTAACAACAGTGTTACTCACACCAGTAACTCACCCAGCACCACAGTAACAACAGTGTTACTCACACCAGTTGCTCTCCCTGCACCACAGTAACAACAGTGTTACTCACACCAGTAACTCTCCCTGCACCTCAGTAACAACAGTGTTACTCACACCAGTAACTCTCCCAGCACCACAGTAACAACAGTGTTACTCACACCAGTAACTCTCCCAGCACTACAGTAACAACAGTGTTACTCAAACCAGTTACTCTCCCAACACCACAGTAACAACAGTGTTACTCACACCAGTAACTCTCCCAGCACCACAGTAACAACAGTGTTACTCACACCAGTAACTCTCCCAGCACAACAGTAACAACAGTGTTACTCACACCAGTAACACTCCCAGCACCATAGTAACAACAGTGTTACTCACACCAGTAACTCTCCCAGCACCACAGTAACAAGTGTTACTCACACCAGTAAGTCTCGCAACACCACAGTAACAACAGTGTTACTCACACCAGTAACTCTCCCTGCACCAGAGTAACAACAGTGTTACTCACACCAGTAACTCTCCCAACACCACAGTAACAACAGTGTTACTTACACCAGTAACTCTCCCTGCACCACAGTAACAACAGTGTTACTCACACCAGTAACTCTCCCTGCACCACAGTAACAACAGTGTTACTCACACCAGTAACTCTCCCAGCACAACAGTAAAAACAGTGCTACTCACACCAGTAACTATTCCTGCACCACAGTAACAACAGTGTTACTTACACCAGTAACTCTCCCTGCACCACAGTAAGAACTGTGTTACTCACACCAGTAACTCTCCGTGCAGCACAGTAACAACAGTGTTACTCACACCTGTAACTCTCCCAACACCACAGTAACAACAGTGTTACTTACACCAGTAACTCTCCCTGCACCACATTAACAACAGTGTTACTCACACCAGTAACTCTCCCAGCACTACAGTAACAACAGTGTTACTCACACCAATAACTCTCCCTGCACCACAGTAACAACAGTGTTACTTACACCAGTAACTCTCCCAACACCATAGTAACAACAGTGTTACTCACACCAGTAACTCTCCCTGCACAACAGTAACAAGAGTGTTACTCACACCAGTACCTCTCCCAACACCACAGTAACAACAGTGTTACTTACACCAGTACCTCTCCCTGCACCGCAGTAACAACAGTGTTACTCACACCTGTAACTCTCCCAACACCACGGTAACAACAGTGTTACTCATACCAGTAACTCTCCCAACACCACAGTAACAACAGTGTTACTTACACCAGTAACTCTCCCAACACCACAGTAACAACAGTGTTACTAACACCAATAACTCTCCCTGCACCACAGTAACAACAGATTTACTCAGACCAGTAACTCTCCCTGCACCACAGTAACAACAGTGTTACTTACACCAGTAACTCTCCCAACTCCACAGTAACAACAGTGTTACTTACAGCAGTAACTCTCCCAGCATCACAGTAACAACAGTGTTACTCACACCAGTAACTCTCCCAACACCACAGTAACAACAGTGTTACTCACACCAGTAACTCTCCCAGCACCACAGTAACAACAGTGTTACTCACACCAGTAACTCTCCCAGCACCACAGTAACAACAGTGTTACTCACACCAGTAACTCTCCCAGCACCACAGTAACAACAGTGTTACTCACACCAGTAACTCTCCCAACACCACAGTAACAACAGTGTTACTCACACCAGTAACTCTCCCAGCACCACAGTAACAACAGTGTTACTCACACCAGTAACTCTCCCAGCACCACAGTAACAACAGTGTTACTCACACCAGTTGCTCTCCCTGCACCACAGTAACAACAGTGTTACTCACACCAGTAACTCTCCCTGCACCTCAGTAACAACAGTGTTACTCACACCAATAACTCTCCTAGCACCACAGTAACAACAGTGTTACTCACACCAGTAACTCTCCCAGCACTACAGTAACAACAGTGTTACTCACACCACTTACTCTCCCAACACCACAGTAACAACAGTGTTGCTCACACCAGTAACTCTCCCAGCACCACAGTAACAACAGTGTTACTCACACCAGTAACTCTCCCAGCACCACAGTAACAAGTGTTACTCACACCAGTAACTCTCCCAACACCACAGTAACAACAGTGTTACTCACACCAGTAACTCTCCCTGCACCACAGTAACAACAGTGTTACTCACACCAGTAACTCTCCCAACACCACAGTAACAACAGTGTTACTCACACCAGTAACTCTCCCTGCACCACAGTAACAACAGTGTTACTCACACCAGTAACTCTCCCAACACCACAGTAACAACAGAGTTACTCTCACCAGTAACTCTCCCAGCACCATAGTAACAACAGTGTTACTCACACCAGTAACTCTCCCAGCACCACAGTAACAACAGTGTTACTCACACCAGTAACTCTCCCTGCACCACAGTAACAACAGTGTTACTTACACCAGTAATTCTCCCTGCACCACAGTAACAACTGTGTTACTCACACCAATAACTCTCCCAGCACCACAGTAACAACTGTGTTACTCACACCAGTAACTCTCCCTGCACCACAGTAACAACAGTGTTACTCACACCAGAAACTCTCCCAACACCACAGTAACAACAGTGTTACTTACACCAGTAACTCTCCCTGCACCACAGTAACAACAGTGTTACTTACACCAGTAACTCTCCCAGCACCACAGTAACAACAGTGTTACTCACTCCAGTAACTCTCCCAACTCTACAATAACAACAGTGTTACTCACACCAATAACTCTCCCTGCACCACAGTAACAACAGATTTACTCACACCAGTAACTCTCCCTGCACCACAAAAACAACAATGTTACTCACAGCAGTAACTCTCCCTGCACCACAGTAACAACAGTGTAACTTACACCAGTAACTCTCCCAACTCCACAGTAACAACAGTGTTACTTACACCAGTAACTCTCCCAGCACCACAGTAACAACAGTGTTACTCTCACCAGTAACTCTCCCAGCACCTCAGTAACAACAGTCTTACTCACACCAGTAACTCTCCCAACACCACAGTAACAACAGTGTTACTCACACCAGTTGCTCTCCCTGCACCACAGTAACAACAGTGTTACTCACACCAGTAACTCTCCCTGCACCTCAGTAACAACAGTGTTACTCACACCAGTAACTCTCCCAGCACCACAGTAACAACAGTGTTACTCACACCAGTAACTCTCCCAGCACCACAGTAACAACAGTGTTACTCACACCAGTAACTCTCCCTGCACCACAGTAACAACAGTGTTACTTACACCAGTAACTCTCCGAGCACAACAGTAACAACAGTGTTACTCACACCAGTAACTCTCCCTGCACCAGAGTAACAACAGTGTTACTGACACCAGTAACTCTCCCAGCACCACAGTAACAACAGTGTTACTCACACCAGTAACTCTCCCAGCACCACAGTAACAACAGTGTTACTCACACCTGTAACTCTCCCAGCACCACAGTAACAACAGTGTTACACCAGTAACTCTCCCTGCACCACAGAAACAACAGTGTTACTGACACCAGTAACTCTCCCTGCACCACAGTAACAACAGTGTTACTTACACCAGTAACTCTCCCTGCACCACAGTAACAACAGTGTTACTCTCACCAGTAACTCTCCCAGCACCACAGTAACAACAGTGTTACTCACACCAGTAACTCTCCCAACACCACAGTAACAACAGTGTTACTCACACCAGTAACTCTCCCAGCACCACAGTAACAACAGTGTTACTCACACCAGTAACTCACCCAGCACCACAGTAACAACAGTGTTACTCACACCAGTTGCTCTCCCTGCACCACAGTAACAACAGTGTTACTCACACCAGTAACTCTCCCTGCACCTCAGTAACAACAGTGTTACTCACACCAGTAACTCTCCCAGCACCACAGTAACAACAGTGTTACTCACACCAGTAACTCTCCCAGCACTACAGTAACAACAGTGTTACTCAAACCAGTTACTCTCCCAACACCACAGTAACAACAGTGTTACTCACACCAGTAACTCTCCCAGCACCACAGTAACAACAGTGTTACTCACACCAGTAACTCTCCCAGCACAACAGTAACAACAGTGTTACTCACACCAGTAACACTCCCAGCACCATAGTAACAACAGTGTTACTCACACCAGTAACTCTCCCAGCACCACAGTAACAAGTGTTACTCACACCAGTAAGTCTCGCAACACCACAGTAACAACAGTGTTACTCACACCAGTAACTCTCCCTGCACCAGAGTAACAACAGTGTTACTCACACCAGTAACTCTCCCAACACCACAGTAACAACAGTGTTACTTACACCAGTAACTCTCCCTGCACCACAGTAACAACAGTGTTACTCACACCAGTAACTCTCCCTGCACCACAGTAACAACAGTGTTACTCACACCAGTAACTCTCCCAGCACAACAGTAAAAACAGTGCTACTCACACCAGTAACTATTCCTGCACCACAGTAACAACAGTGTTACTTACACCAGTAACTCTCCCTGCACCACAGTAAGAACTGTGTTACTCACACCAGTAACTCTCCGTGCAGCACAGTAACAACAGTGTTACTCACACCTGTAACTCTCCCAACACCACAGTAACAACAGTGTTACTTACACCAGTAACTCTCCCTGCACCACATTAACAACAGTGTTACTCACACCAGTAACTCTCCCAGCACTACAGTAACAACAGTGTTACTCACACCAATAACTCTCCCTGCACCACAGTAACAACAGTGTTACTTACACCAGTAACTCTCCCAACACCATAGTAACAACAGTGTTACTCACACCAGTAACTCTCCCTGCACAACAGTAACAAGAGTGTTACTCACACCAGTAACTCCCATACCACAGTAACAACAGCGTTACTCACACCAGTACCTCTCCCAACACCACAGTAACAACAGTGTTACTTACACCAGTACCTCTCCCTGCACCGCAGTAACAACAGTGTTACTCACACCTGTAACTCTCCCAACACCACGGTAACAACAGTGTTACTCATACCAGTAACTCTCCCAACACCACAGTAACAACAGTGTTACTTACACCAGTAACTCTCCCAACACCACAGTAACAGCAGTGTTACTAACACCAATAACTCTCCCTGCACCACAGTAACAACAGATTTACTCAGACCAGTAACTCTCCCTGCACCACAGTAACAACAGTGTTACTCACAGCAGTAACTCTCCCTGCACCACAGTAACAACAGTGTTACTTACACCAGTAACTCTCCCAACTCCACAGTAACAACAGTGTTACTTACAGCAGTAACTCTCCCAGCATCACAGTAACAACAGTGTTACTCACACCAGTAACTCTCCCAACACCACAGTAACAACAGTGTTACTCACACCAGTAACTCTCCCAGCACCACAGTAACAACAGTGTTACTCACACCAGTAACTCTCCCAGCACCACAGTAACAACAGTGTTACTCACACCAGTAACTCTCCCAGCACCACAGTAACAACAGTGTTACTCACACCAGTAACTCTCCCAACACCACAGTAACAACAGTGTTACTCACACCAGTAACTCTCCCAGCACCACAGTAACAACAGTGTTACTCACACCAGTAACTCTCCCAGCACCACAGTAACAACAGTGTTACTCACACCAGTTGCTCTCCCTGCACCACAGTAACAACAGTGTTACTCACACCAGTAACTCTCCCTGCACCTCAGTAACAACAGTGTTACTCACACCAGTAACTCTCCTAGCACCACAGTAACAACAGTGTTACTCACACCAGTAACTCTCCCAGCACTACAGTAACAACAGTGTTACTCACACCACTTACTCTCCGAACACCACAGTAACAACAGTGTTGCTCACACCAGTAACTCTCCCAGCACCACAGTAACAACAGTGTTACTCACACCAGTAACTCTCCCAGCACCACAGTAACAAGTGTTACTCACACCAGTAACTCTCCCAACACCACAGTAACAACAGTGTTACTCACACCAGTAACTCTCCCTGCACCACAGTAACAACAGTGTTACTCACACCAGTAACTCTCCCAACACCACAGTAACAACAGTGTTACTTACACCAGTAACTCTCCCTGCACCACAGTAACAACAGAGTTACTCTCACCAGTAACTCTCCCAGCACCATAGTAACAACAGTGTTACTCACACCAGTAACTCTCCCAGCACCACAGTAACAACAGTGTTACTTACACCAGTAACTCTCCCTGCACCACAGTAACAACAGTGTTACTTACACCAGTAACTCTCCCTGCACCACAGTAACAACAGTGTTACTCACTCCAGTAACTCTCCCAACTCTACAGTAACAACAGTGTTACTCACACCAATAACTCTCCCTGCACCACAGTAACAACAGATTTACTCACACCAGTAACTCTCCCTGCACCACAGTAACAACAGTGTAACTTACACCAGTAACTCTCCCAACTCCACAGTAACAACAGTGTTACTTACACCAGTAACTCTCCCTGCACCACAGTAACACAACAGTGTTACTCACACCAGTAACTCTCCCAACACCACAGTAACAACAGTGTTACTCACACCAGTAACTCTCCCAGCTCCACAGTAACAACAGTGTTACTCACACCAGTAACTCTCCCAGCTCCACAGTAACAACAGTGTTACTCTCACCAGTAACTCTCCCAGCACCTCAGTAACAACAGTCTTACTCACACCAGTAACTCTCCCAACACCACAGTAACAACAGTGTTACTCACACAAGTAACTCTCCCAGCACCACAGTAACAACAGTGTTACTCACACCAGTAACTCTCCCAGCACCACAGTAACAACAGTGTTACTCACACCAGTTGCTCTCCCTGCACCACAGTAACAACAGTGTTACTCACACCAGTAACTCTCCCTGCACCTCAGTAACAACAGTGTTACTCACACCAGTAACTCTCCCAGCACCACAGTAACAACAGTGTTACTCACACCAGTAACTCTCCCAGCACTACAGTAACAACAGTGTTACTCACACCAGTTACTCTCCCAACACCACAGTAACAACAGTGTTACTCACACCAGTAACTCTCCCAGCACCACAGTAACAACAGTGTTACTCACTCCAGTAACTCTCCAAGCCCAACAGTAACAACAGTGTTACTCACACCAGTAACTCTCAAAGCACCACAGTAACAACAGTGTTACTCACACCAGTTACTCTCCCAGCACCACAGTAACAAGTGTTACTCACACGAGTAAGTCTCGCAACACCACAGTAACAACAGTGTTACTCACACCAGTAACTCTCCCAGCTCCACAGTACCAACAGTGTTACTCACACCAGTAACTCTCCCTGCACCAGAGTAACAACAGTGTTACTCACACCAGTAACTCTCCCAACACCACAGTAGCAACAGTGTTACTTACACCAGTAACTCTCCCTGCTCCACAGTAACAACAGTGTTACTCACACCAGTAACTCTCCCAACACCACAGTAACAACAGTGTTACTTACACCAGTAACTCTCCCTGCACCACAGTAACAACAGTGTTACTCACACCAGTAACTCTCCCAGCAAAACAGTAAAAACAGTGCTACTCACAACAGTAACTCTCCCTGCACCACAGTAACAACAGTGTTACTTACACCAGTAACTCTCCCTGCACCACAGTAAGAACTGTGTTACTCACACCAGTAACTCTCCCTGCAGCACAGTAACAACAGTGTTACTTACACCAATGACTCTCCCTGCACCACAGTAACAACAGTGTTACTCACACCAGTAACTCTCCCAGCACTACAGTAACAACAGTGTTACTCACAAAAATAACTCTCCCTGCACCACAGTAACAACAGTGTTACTTACACCAGTAACTCTCCCAACACCATAGTAACAACAGTGTTACTCACACAAGTAACTCTCCCTGCACAACAGTAACAAGAGTGTTACTCACACCAGTAACTCTCCTAACACCACAGTAACAACAGTGTTACTCACACCAGTAACTCTCCCAACACCAAAGTAACAACTGTGTTACTTACACCAGTAACTCTCCCTGCACCACAGTAACAACAGTGTTACTCACACATGTAGCTCTCCCAACACCACGGTACCAACAGTGTTACTCACACCAGTAACTCTCCCTGCACCACAGTAACAACAGTGTTACTCACACCTGTAACTCTCCCAACACCACAGTAACAACAGTGTTACTTACACCAGTAACTCTCCCTGCACCACAGTAACAACAGTGTTACTTACACCAGTAACTCTCCCTGCACCACAGTAACAACAGTGTTACTCACTCCAGTAACTCTCTCAACACCACAGTAACAACAGTGTTACTCACACCAGTAACTCTCCCTGCACCACAGTAACAACAGTGTTACTCACTCCAGTAACTCTCTCAACACCACAGTAACAACAGTGTTACTCACACCAGTAACTCTCCTAGCACCACAGTAACAACAGTGTTACTCACACCAGTAACTCTCCTAGCACCACAGTAACAACAGTGTTACTCACACCAGTAACTCTCCAAACACCACAGTAACAACAGTGTTACTCACACCAGTAACTCTCCCTGCACCACAGTAACAACAGTGTTACTCACACCAGTAACTCTCCCAGCACCACAGTAACAACAGTGTTACTCACACCAGTAACTCTCCTAGCACCACAGTAACAAGTGTTACTCACACCAGTAACTCTCCAAACACCACAGTAACAACAGTGTTACTCACTCCAGTAACTCTCCTAGCACCACAGTAACAAGTGTTACTCACACCAGTAACTCTCCAAACACCACAGTAACAACAGTGTTACTCACTCCAGTAACTCTCCTAGCACCACAGTAACAAGTGTTACTCACACCAGTAACTCTCCAAACACCACAGTAACAACAGTGTTACTCACTCCAGTAACTCTCTCAACACCACAGTAACAACAGTGTTACTCACACCAGTAACTCTCCCTGCACCACAGTAACAACAGTGTTACTCACACCAGTAACTCTCCAAACACCACAGTAACAACAGTGTTACTCACACCAGTAACTCTCCCTGCACCACAGTAACAACAGTGTTACTCACACCAGTAACTCTCCCAGCACCACAGTAACAACAGTGTTACTCACACCAGTAACTCTCCTAGCACCACAGTAACAACAGTGTTACTCACACCAGTAACTCTCCCTGCACCACAGTAACAACAGTGTTACTCACACCATTAACTCTCCCAGCACCACAGTAACAACAGTGTTACTCACACCAGTAACTCTCCCAGCACCACAGTAACAACAGTGTTACTCACAGCAGTAACTCTCCCTGCACCACAGTAACAACAGTGTTACTTACAGCAGTAACTCTCCCTGCACCACAGTAACAACAGTGTTACTTACAGCAGTAACTCTCCCTGCACCACAGTAACAACAGTGTTACTTACACCAGTAACTCTCCCAACACCACAGTAACAACAGTGTTACTTACAGCAGTAATTCTCCCAACACCACAGTAACAACAGTGTTACTCACACCAGTAACTCTCCCAGCACTACAGTAACAACAGTGTTACTCACACCAGTTACTCTCCCAACACCACAGTAACAACAGTGTTACTCACACCAGTAACTCTCCTAGCACCACAGTAACAACAGTGTTACTCACACCAGTAACTCTCCCAGCACTACAGTAACAACAGTGTCACTCACACCAGTTACTCTCCCAACACCACAGTAACAACAGTGTTACTCACACCAGTAACTCTCCTAGCACCACAGTAACAACAGTGTTACTCACACCAGTAACTCTCCCAGCACCACAGTAACAAGTGTTACTCACACCAGTAACTCTCCTAGCACCACAGTAACAAGTGTTACTCACACCAGTAACTCTCCCAACACCACAGTAACAACAGTGTTACTCACACCAGTAACTCTCCCTGCACCACAGTAACAACAGTGTTACTTACACCAGTAACTCTCCTAGCACCACAGTAACAACAGTGTTACTCACACCAGTAACTCTCCCATTACCACAGTAACAACAGTGTTACTCACACCAGTAACTCTCCCAGCACCACAGTAACAACAGTGTTACTCACACCAGTAACTCTCCTAGCACCACAGTAACAAGTGTTACTCACACCAGTAACTCTCCAAACACCACAGTAACAACAGTGTTACTCACACCAGTAACTCTCCCAACACCACAGCAACAACAGTGTTACTTACACCAGTAACTCTCCCTGCACCACAGTAACAACAGAGTTACTCACACCAGTAACTCTCCCTGCACCACAGTAACAACAGTGTTACTTACACCAGTAACTCTCCCTGCACCACAGTAACAACAGAGTTACTCACACCAGTAACTCTCCCTGCACCACAGTAACAACAGTGTTACTTACACCAGTAACTCTCCCTGCACCACAGTAACAACAGAGTTACTCACACCAGTAACTCTCCCTGCACCACAGTAACAACAGTGTTACTCACACCAGTAACTCTCCCAGCACCACAGTAACAACAGTGTTACTCACACCAGTAACTCTCCCAGCACCACAGTAACAACAGTGTTACTCACACCAGTATCTCACCCAGCACCACAGTAACAACAGTGTTACTCACACCAGTAACTCTCCCTGCACCACAGTAACAACAGTGTTACACCAGTAACTCTCCCTGCACCACAGTAACAACAGTGTTACTCACACCAGTATCTCACCCAGCACCACAGTAACAACAGTGTTACTCACACCAGTAACTCTCCCAGCACCACAGTGACAACAGTGTTACTCACACCAGTAACTCTCCCAGCACCACAGTAACAACAGTGTTACTTACACCAGTAACTCTCCCTGCACCACAGTAACAACAGTGTTACACCAGTAACTCTCCCAGCACCACAGTAACAACAGTGTTACTCACACCAGTAACTCTCCCAGCACCACAGTAACAACAGTGTTACTCACACCAGTATCTCACCCAGCACCACAGTAACAACAGTGTTACTCACACCAGTATCTCACCCAGCACCACAGTAACAACAGTGTTACTCACACCAGTAACTCTCCCAGCACCACAGTAACAACAGTGTTACTCACACCAGTAACTCTCCCAGCACCACAGTAACAACAGTGTCACTCACACCAGTATCTCACCCAGCACCACAGTGACAACAGTGTTACTCACACCAGTAACTCTCCCTGCACCACAGTAACAACAGTGTTTCTCACACCAGTAACTCTCCCAACACCACAGTAACAACAGTGTTACACCAGTAACTCTGCCAACACCACAGCAACAACAGTGTTACTCACACCAGTAACTCTCCCAACACCACAGCAACAACAGTGTTACTCACACCAGTAACTCTCCCAACACCACAGTAACAACAGTGTTACTCACACCAGTAACTCTCCCAACACCACAGTAACAATGTTACTCACACCAGTAATTCTCCCAGGACCACAGTAACAATGTTACTCACACCAGTAACTCTCCCAACACCACAGTAACAATGTTACTCACACCAGTAATTCTCCCAGGACCACAGTAACAATGTTACTCACACCAGTAACTCTCCCAACACCACAGTAACAATGTTACTCACACCAGTAATTCTCCCAGGACCACAGTAACAATACAGTGTTAGTTCATCCTCTGAAGTCCTTACTGAATTACTGTATATACTTTGATGCAGTGTAGTGCCCCACTCAGTGAACAGTGACAGTGTAGTGCCCCACTCAGTGAACAGTGACAGTGTAGTGCCCCACTCACTGCACAGCGACAGTGTAGTGCCCCACTCAGTGAACAGTGACAGTGTAGTGCCCCACTCAGTGCACAGCGACAGTGTAGTGCCCCACTCAGTGAACAGTGACAGTGTAGTGCCCCACTCAGTGCACAGCGACAGTGTAGTGCCCCACTCAGTGAACAGTGACAGTGTAGTGCCCCACTCTGTGCACAGCGACAGTGTAGTGCCCCACTCAGTGAACAGTGACAGTGTAGTGCCCCACTCTGTGCACAGCGACAGTGTAGTGCCCCACTCAGTGCACAGTGACAGTGTAGTGCCCCACTCTGTGCACAGCGACAGTGTAGTGCCCCACTCAGTGAACAGTGACCATAACTTCATAACTTACAAGTGTCTACCTTCATACTTACTTACTTGCAAGTGTCTACCATCATAACTTGTCTACCTTCATAACTTACAAGTGTCTACCATCATAACTTACAAGTGTCTACCTTCATAACTTACAAGTGTCTACCATCATAACTTACAAGTGTCTACCTTCATAACTTACAAGTGTCTACCTTCATAACTTACAAGTGTCTACCTTCATAACTTACAAGTGTCTACCATCATAACTTACAAGTGTCTACCATCATAACTTACAAGTGTCTACCTTCATAACTTACAAGTGTCTATCTTCATAACTTACAAGTGTCTATCTTCATAACCTACAAGTCTCTACTTTCATAACTTACAAGTGTCTACCATCATAACTTACAAGTGTCTACCTTCATAACTTACAAGTCTCTACCTTCATAACTTACAAGTGTCTACCTTCATAACTTACAAGTGTCTACCATCATAACTTACAAGTGTCTACCTTCATAACTTACAAGTGTCTACCATCATAACTTACACCTACCTTCATAACTTACAAGTGTCTACCTTCATAACTTACAAGTGTCTACTTCATAACTTACAAGTGTCTACCATCATAACTTACAAGTGTCATACAAGTGTCTATCATAACTTACAAGTGTCTACCTTCATAACTTTCAAGTGTCTACCTTCATAACTTACAAGTGTCTACCTTCATAACTTACAAGTATCTAACTTCATAACTTACAAGTGTCATACCAATCATAACTTACAAGTGTCTAACTTCATAACTTACAAGTGTCTACCTTCATAACTTACAAGTGTCTACCATCATAACTTACAAGTCTCTACCTTCATAACTTACAAGTGTCTACCTTCATAACTTACAAGTGTCTTACCTACCTTCATAACTTACAAGTGTCTACCATCATAACTTACAAGTGTCTACCTTCATAACTTACAAGTGTCTACCTTCATAAGTTTTACAAGTGTCTACCATCATAACTTACAAGTGTCTACCTTCATAACTTACAAGTGTCTACCTTCATAACTTACAAGTGTCTACCTATCATAACTTACAAGTGTCTACCTTCATAACTTACAAGTGTGTCTACCTTCATAACTTACAAGTGTAACTTACCTTCATAACTTACAAGTGTCTACCTACCTTCATAACTTACAAGTGTCTACCTTCATAACTTACAAGTGTCTACCTTCATAACTTACAAGTGTCTACCTTCATAACTTACAAGTGTCGCCCTTCATAACTTACAAGTCTCTACCTTCATAACTTACAAGTGTCTACCTTCATAACATACAAGCGTCTACCTTCATAACTTACAAGTGTCTACCATCATAACTTACAAGTGTCTACCATCATAACTTACAAGTGTCTCCCTTCATAACTTACAAGTGTCTACCTTCATAACTTACAAGTGTCTACCTTCATAACTTACAAGTGTCTACCATCATAACTTACAAGTGTCTACCTTCATAACTTACAAGTGTCGCCCTTCATAACTTACAAGTCTCTACCTTCATAACTTACAAGTGTCTACCTTCATAACTTACAAGTGTCTACCATCATAACTTACAAGTGTCTACATAACTTACAAGTCTCTACCTTCATAACTTACAAGTGTCTACCATAACATACAAGCGTCTACCTTCATAACTTACAAGTGTCTTACAAGTGTCTTCATAACTTACAAGTGTCTCCCTTCATAACTTACCTACCATCACTAGTGTCTACCTTCTTACAAGTGTCTACCATCATAACTTACAAGTGTCTACCATCATAACTTACAAGTGTCTACCTTTATAACTTACAAGTGTCTACCATCATAACTTACAAGTGTCTACCATCATAACTTACAAGTGTCTACCTTCATAACTTACAAGTGTCGCCCTTCATAACTTACAAGTCTCTACCTTCATAACTTACAAGTGTCTACCTTCATAACTTACAAGTCTCTACCTTCATAACTTACAAGTGTCTACCTTCATAACTTACATAACTTTCGTGTGCAAGTTCGGTACTAGTCCCTCTAGGATTTTCCAGGTGTATATAATCATGTATCTCTCCCGCCTGCGTTCCAGGGAATACAGGTTTAGGAACCTCAAGAGCTCCCAGTAATTGAGGTGTTTTATCTCCGTTATGCGCGCCGTTAAGGTTCTCTGTACATTTTCTAGGTCAGCAATTTCACCTGCCTTGAAAGGTGCTGTTAGTGTGCAGCAATATTCCAACCTAGATAGAACAAGTGACCTGAAGAGTGTCATCATGGGCTTGGCATCCCTAGTTTTGAAGGTTCTCATTATCCATCCTGTCATTTTTCTAGCAGATGCGATTGGGACTTTGGGTAGTTTCAAATTTAGGTTGGATAAGTACATGAGTGGGAGGGGTTGGATTTGAGTGGGACTTTCACATCAGAGCTTGAGCTTGTTTCTTGGGTGGCATTGATGGGCATGAATTGTAAAGGACCTGCCTAGTATGGGCCAACAGGCCTCCTGCAGTGTTCCTCCTTTCTTATGTTCTTATGTTCTTATGAAGGTGAGATCCTCCGACATGATCACTCCCAGGTCTTTGACGTTGGTTTCTCGCTCTATTTTGTGGCCGGAATTTGTTATATACTCTGAAGTTTTAATTTCATCTTGTTTACCATATTGGTGTAATTGAAATTTCTCATCGTTGAACTTCATATTGTTTTCTGCAGCCCACTGAAAGATTTGGTTGATGACCGCCTGGAGCTTTGCAGTGTCTGCAATGGAAGACACTGTCATGCAGATTCGGGTGTCATCTGCAAAGGAAGACACGGTGCTGTGGCTGACATCCTAGTCTATGTCGGATATGAGGATGAGGAACAAGATGGGAGCGAGTGCTGTGCCTTGTGGAACAGAGCTTTTCACCGTAGCTGCCTCGGACTTTACTCTGTTGACTACTACTCTCTGTGTTCTGTTAGTGAGGAAATTATAGATCCATCTACCAACTTTTCCTGTTATTCCTTTAGGGGGAAACCGAGCCTGCTCAGCGTGAACTAAAAATTTTGTCGAAAAATTCACAAATTAAGTTGATCTTATAGATAACAAAAAAGGCACAATACCGTGACTGGAACGATACACAAATAACCCGCACATAAAAGAGAGAAGCTTGCGACGACGTTTCGGTCCGAAACGTCGTCATAAGCTTCTCTCTTTTATGTGCGGGTTATTTGTGTATTAATCTTATAGAAAAATAGCTTAACTCTCTGGCAACACAATGGTACCAGAATCATTGTTCTACGACATTCCTACAAGGAATTATGGTCATTTAAAACACCTAGGGTGACGTCACCCGCGGCAGGTCCGCTCACCTGTCCTCAATTTTCCTTTTTTTCCTTTTTTTTCGTGTATTTATTGTATTATTCTTTCTTTGATAATAATTGACGATTTGTCATCATAATACAGTGGGTGGGACTTATACGTAGACTTCCAGGAACCTTCTGGCAACATTTTGCTGAGGTCATGGAAAATTCCAGTCTCGGGATGGCCTGGGAATATGCTTCAATACAACGCTATTATAGCTTCTACGGCTTATTTATCTATCACAATTGAACTAATATGACATAATAAACAATATAAATAACAAAGAAATATGGTAAATACTCCAGAATGAATAATACATGGCATATTCCTAGAGCGTTCCCTCGGGAATATAATATTTCCATAGTCAGAGATGAGCTTCCATTCTCCTTCTATCACCTCCAGGGTCGTGATGAATGGTTTGAAAAACCGACAAGTTGAAGATTGAGACACTTATGCAGCATATGGGAATCTTTATTCAGGAAACGTTTCGCCACACAGTGGCTTCATCAGTCCAATCCAATACCTCACTACAGTATATAAGCCACGTCTACGGCCCTATGCTGTACATTCTACAAGATTGATGGACTGAATACATCGACTCCAGGTTGAGGGACTGATTACCTTCGTATTGGACTGATGAAGCCACTGTGTGGCGAAACGTTTCCTGAATAAAGATTCCCATATGCTGCATAAGTGTCTCAATCTTCAACTTGTCGGTTTTTTCAAACCATTCATCACAACTGTCAGACACTGCAGCATCATGGGGTCTTGTTACAAAGAATTCTTCAACACTTGTTCAACCTTTGGACGTAGACCTACTTCGACTAGTGGATGGTACCACTATGACCCCGCCTCCGCCTGCTTCACCTCACCTCACTACAGTATATATGCCACGTCTACGGCCCTATGCTGTACATTCTACAAGACTGATGGACTGAACACATCGACTCCAGGTTGAGGGACTGATTACCTCATTCTCCTCCTCTCCTTACGCCTTCCTCTTTGTATTGGACTGATGAAGCCACTGTGTGGCGATACGTTTCCTGAATAAAGATTCCCATATGCTGCATAAGTGTCTCAATCTTCACCTCCAGGGTCCTTATAATAAAGAAAACGGATATGGGTAACTATGATATAGACTCGTAATGTAGTATAGGACTGAGAAAAATGCTATTTTCTCGAAAAATAAAAATGGGAAGTAAGTTATTCACATATATATGTCTGTATTTTCGTTAATAATAGCAGGAATGTAATGAAATTCACAGAGAACATAAAGGAAAGATTGTTTTACAAGCTGGTAACTGAGATATCATAATTTGTTTTTGATTTTTGTGAGGGCAAAAGTCAGATATTTGGCTGAATGTCAAAACCATACAAACTTTATTTTTTTTAAGAATGAAGAAAGGATAAATTACAGTTGGGATAATCATCAGATATATAGTTTGGCATTGTTTTATGCGTAGATAATGCCAAAACAGCTTCTCCAAGTCCCATTACGAAAATACTGTTCAATATGTATTATTATTAGCAAATAATTTTTTTATCAGTTGTTTTTTGGGCTGTCTTACTGAAACTTGGTCACATTACTATTGAAAGTTGCTTCTTTACGTAAAAAAAAAATGAAAGAAATCGAAGGAAAAATAAAGAAGTTCAGGAGCGGACGCTCTGTACTGCCTTTAGCACGCATTTTGTGCGCTATTACGCCATGGTCACACTTGTCGAAGGCTTTTGCAAAGTCTGTATATATTACATCTGCATTCTCTTTGTCTTCTAGTGCATCTAGGACCTTGTCGTAGTGATCCAATAGTTGAGACAGACAGGAGCGACCTGTTCTAAACCCATGTTGCCCTGGGTTGTGTAACTGATGGGTTTCTAGATGGGTGGTGATCTTGCTTCTTAGGACCCTTTCAAAGATTTTTATGATGTGGGATGTTAGTGCTATCGGTCTGTAGTTTTTTGCTGTTGCTTTACTGCCCCCTTTGTGGAGTGGGGCTATGTCTGTTGTTTTTAGTAACTGTGGGACGACCCCCATGTCCATGCTCCCTCTCCATAGGATGGTAAAGGCTCGTGATAGGGGCTTCTTGCAATTCTTAATGAACACGGAGTTCCATGAGTCTGGCCCTGGGGCAGTGCATGGCCATGTCATTTATCGCCTGATGAATTAGACACATGTGCAACTCTTGTGTATCTTTATTAAGGAAACGTTTCGCCACACAGTGGCTTCATCAGTCCATACACAGGAGAAGCTTGAAGAATAGGAGGAGAATGAGGTAATCAGTCCCTCAACCTTGAGTCGGTGTGGTCAGTCCATCAGTCTTGAGTAGAATACAGCAAATGAGCGGAGAAGGAGCTTATAAACCATAGGTAGGAGAGGTGCAGCAGTCATAGGTGGTGTCACATTTGCTCAATGTGGAAGTAGGTCATGCCCAAGGGTTAGGCAAGCGAAGAATTCCCAAGTATTAATATCCCAAGAAGTTACTAGGTAAGACACATATGCAACAGTTAGGTATCTTTATTTCGAAACGTTTCGCCTGCACAGTAGGCTTCTTCATTCGAGTACAGAAAAGATGATAGAAGCAGAAGAGACTTGAAGACGATGTAATCAGTCCATCACCCTTAAAGTTTTGAGGTGGTCAGTCCCTCAGTCTGGAGAAGAGCATTGTTCCAAAGTCTGAAACAATATGGAGTTGAAGTGACAGGATGGAGCCTTATATAGCGTCAGGAGGTGAGACGTAGGTCACTAGTCGAACGTAGATGTTGGGAGGTCAGGTCCCTCTCAAATCCAGCCGTTCTCACTAGTAGAGGTTGTCGAAGTTGATTTCAGGTCTGTACCAAGATAAACTTGTGTTGCAGTGTCTGACAGATTGAACATTAAAATGGTATAAAATACCGACAGGTTGTTAGGTAAGACACATATGCAACAGTTAGGTATCCTTATTTCGAAACGTTTCGCCTAAACAGTAGGCTTCTTCGGTGGAGTACAGAAAAGTTGATAGAAGCAGAAGAGACTTGAATACAATGTAATCAGTCCATCACCCTTAAAGTTTTGAGGTGGTCAGTCCCTCAGTCTGGAGAAGAGCATTGTTCCAAAGAAGAAGCCTACTTTGTAGGCGAAACGTTTCGAAATAAAGATACCTAACTGTTGCATATGTGTCTTACCTAACAACCTGTCGGTATTTTATACCATTTTAATGTTCAATCCCAAGAAGTTGCAGTGTCTGACAGGATTGTAGATGAATGGTTCACAGAACCGACACGTTGATAAATTAGACACATGTGCAACTCTTGTGTATCTTTATTAAGGAAACGTTTCGCCACACAGTGGCTTCATCAGTCCATACACAGAAGAAGCTTGAAGAATAGGAGGAGAATGAGGTAATCAGTCCCTCAACCTTGAGTCGATGTGGTCAGTCCATCAATCTTGAGTAGAATACGGCATATGAGCGGAGAAGGAGCTTATAAACCGTAGGTAGGAGAGGTGCAGCAGTCATAGGTGGTGTCACATTTGCTCAATGTGGAAGTAGGTCATGACCAACGGTTAGGCAAGCGAAGAATTCCCAAGTATTAAGATCCCAAGAAGTTGCAGTGTCTGACAGGACTGTAGATGAATGGTTCACATAACCGACACATGTGTCTAATTTATCAACGTGTCGGTTCTGTGAACCATTCATCTACAATCCTGTCAGACACTGCAACTTCTTGGGATCTTAATACTTAGGAATTCTTCGCTTGCCTAACCCTTGGGCACGACCTACTTCCACATTGAGCAAATGTGACACCACCTATGACTGCTGCACCTCTCCTACCTACAGTTTATAAGCTCCTTCTCCGCTCATATGCCGTATTCTACTCAAGATTGATGGACTGACCACATCGACTTAAGGTTGAGGGACTGATTACCTCATTCTCCTCCTATTCTTCAAGCTTCTCCTGTGTATGGACTGATGAAGCAACTGTGTGGCGAAACGTTTCCTTAATAAAGATACACAAGAGTTGCACATGTGTCTAATTTATCAACGTGTCGGTTCTGTGAACCATTCATCTACAACATTTATCGCCTGTTCGAAGTCATTTGGCGTCAGGATAACATCAGACAGGCTTGTGTTAACCAAATTCTGTGGCTCTCATAAAAAATTCATTTTGATCTTCGACTCTCAGTCTGGTTAGCGGCTTGCTAAAAACTGAGTCATATTCGGACTTGAGTAGCTCACTCATTTCCTTGCTGTCATCTGTGTAGGACCCATCTTGTTTAAGTATGGGCCCAATACTGGACGTTGTTCTCGACTTTGATTTGGCATAGAAGAAGAAATACTTTGGGTTTCTTTCGATTTCATTTATGGCTTTAAGTTCTTCCCGCGATCTCTGACTCCTATAAGATTCCTTTAGCTTAAGTTCGATGCTTGCTATTTCTCTGACCAGTGTCTCCCTACGCATTGCAGATATATTGGCCTCTTTTAGCCGCTCTGTTATTCTTTTCCGTCGCCTGTAAAGGGAGCGCCTGTCTCTTTCTATTTTACATCAACTCCTACTTTTTCTTAGAGGAATAAGCCTTGTGCATACATCGAGTGCCACCGAGTTAACCTGTTCTAGGCATAAGTTGGGGTCTGTGTTGCTTAGTATATCTTCCCAGCTTATATCGGTTAGGACTTGGTTTACTTGGTCCCACTTTATGTTTTTGTTATTGAAGTTGAATTTGGTGAAGGCTCCCTCGTGACTAATCTCATTATGTCGGTCTGGGGCTCCACGCATACATGTCTGAACCTCAATTATGTTGTGATCTGAGTATATTGTTTTTGATATGGTGACATTTCGTATCAGATCATCATTGCTAGTGAAGATGAGGTCTAGTGTATTCTCCAGTCTATTAGGCTCTAGTATTTGATGGTTTAAGTTCAATTTAGAGCAGAGATTAAAAGTTCGTGTGTGTGTGAGTTCTCGTCAGAGCTGCCTCCTGGTGTTATCACTGAAACAACATTATTTGCTATATTCCTACATTTTAGGTGCCTTAACTTGAAATCCTCCAGGAGCAAGTGTCTACCTTCATAACTTGCAAGTGTCTCCCTTCATAACTTACAAGTGTCTCCCTTCATAACTTACAAGTGTCTATCTTCATAACTTACAAGTGTCTCCCTTCATAACTTGCAAGTGTCTACCATCATAACTTACAAGTGTCTACCTTCATAACTTACATGTGTCTACCATCATAACGTACAAGTGTCTACCATCATAACTTACAAGTGTCTACCATCATAACTTACAAGTGTCTACCTTCATAACTTACAAGTGTCTCCCCTCATAACTTACAAGTTTCTACCTTCATAACTTACAAGTGTCTACCTTCATAACTTACAAGTGTCTCCCTTCATAACTTACAAGTTTCTACCATCATAACTTACAAGTGTCTACCATCATAACTTACAAGTGTCTACCTTCATAACTTACAAGTGTCTATCTTCATAACTTACAAGTGTCTACCTTCATAACTAACAAGTGTCTATCTTCATAACTTACAAGTGTCTACCTTCATAACTTACAAGTGTCTACCTTCATAACTTACAAGTGTCTATCTTCATAACTTACAAGTCTCTACCTTCATAACTTACAAGTGTCTACCATCATAACTTACAAGTGTCTACCTTCATAACTTACAAGTGTCTATCTTCATAACTTACAAGTGTCTATCTTCATAACTTACAAGTGTCTACCTTCATAACTTACAAGTGTCTTCACAACTTAAAAGTGTCTACCATCATAACTTACAAGTGTCTACCTTCATAACTTACAAGTCTCTACCTTCACAACTTACAAGTGTCTACCTTCATAACTTACAAGTGTCTACCATCATAACTTACAAGTGTCTACCTTCATAACTTACAAGTGTCTACCATCATAACTTACAAGTGTCTATCTTCATAACTTACAAGTGTCTACCATCATAACTTACAAGTGTCTATCTTCATAACTTACAAGTGTCTACCATCATAACTTACAAGTGTCTACCTTCATAACTTACAAGTGTCTACCATCATAACTTACAAGTGTCTATCTTCATAACTTACAAGTGTCTACCTTCATAACTTACAAGTGTCTATCTTCATAACTTACAAGTCTCTACCTTCATAACTTACAAGTGTCTACCATCATAACTTACAAGTGTCTACCTTCATAACTTACAAGTCTCTACCTTCATAACTTACAAGTGTCTACCTTCATAACTTACAAGTGTCTACCATCATAACTTACAAGTGTCTACCTTCATAACTTACAAGTGTCTACCTTCATAACTTACAAGTGTCTACCATCATAACTTACAAGTGTCTACCTTCATAACTTACAAGTGTCTACCTTCATAACTTACAAGTGTCTACCATCATAACTTACAAGTGTCTACCTTCATAACTTACAAGTGTCTACCTCCATAACTTACAAGTGTCTACCTTCATAACTTACAAGTGTCTATCTTCATAACTTACAAGTGTCTCCCTTCATAACTTACAAGTGTCTACCATCATAACTTACAAGTGTCTACCATCATAACTTACAAGTGTCTACCATCATAACTTACAAGTGTCTACCTTCATAACTTACAGGTGTCTCCCTTCATAACTTACAAGTTTCTACCTTCATAACTTACAAGTGTCTACCTTCATAACTTACAAGTGTCTCCCTTCATAACTTACAAGTTTCTACCTTCATAACTTACAAGTGTCTACCATCATAACTTACAAGTGTCTACCTTCAAAACTTACAAGTGTCTCCCTTCATAACTTACAAGTGTCTACCATCATAACTTACAAGTGTCTACCTTCATAACTTACAAGTGTCTATCTTCATAACTTACAAGTGTCTATCTTCATAACTTACAAGTGTCTACCTTCATAACTTACAAGTGTCTATCTTCATAACTTACAAGTCTCTACCTTCATAACTTACAAGTGTCTACCATCACAACTTACAAGTGTCTACCTTCATAACTTACAAGTTTCTACCTTCATAACTTACAAGTGTCTACCTTCATAACTTACAAGTGTCTATCTCCATAACTTACAAGTGTCTCCCTTCATAACTTACAAGTGTCTACGATCATAACTTACAAGTGTCTACCATCATAACTTACAAGTGTCTACCATTATAACTTACAAGTGTCTACCTTCATAACTTACAAGTGTCTACCTTCATAACTTACAAGTGTCTACCTTCATAACTTACAAGTTTCTACCTTCATAACTTACAAGTGTCTACCTTCATAACTTACAAGTGTCTACCTTCATAACTTACAAGTGTCTACCATCATAACTTACAAGTGTCTACCTTCATAACTTACAAGTGTCTACCTTCATAACTTACAAGTGTCTACCTTCATAACTTACAAGTGTCTACCTTCATAACTTACAAGTGTCTACCTTCATAACTTACAAGTGTCTACCTTCATAACTTACAAGTGTCTACCTTCATAACTTACAAGTGTCTACCTTCATAACTTACAAGTGTCTACCATCATAACTTACAAGTGTCTACCTTCATAACTTACAAGTGTCTACCTTCATAACTTACAAGTGTCTACCTTCATAACTTACAAGTGTCTACCTTCATAACTTACAAGTGTCTACCTTCATAACTTACAAGTGTCTACGATCATAACTTACAAGTGTCTACCATCATAACTTACAAGTGTCTACATTCATAACTTACAAGTGTCTACCTTCATAACTTACAAGTGTCTACCTTCATAACTTACAAGTGTCTACCTTCATAACTTACAAGTGTCTACCTTCATAACTTACAAGTGTCTACCTTCATAACTTACAAGTGTCTACCTTCATAACTTACAAGTGTCTACCATAATAACTTACAAGTGTCTACCTTCATAACTTACAAGTGTCTACCTTCATAACTTACAAGTGTCTACCTTCATAACTTACAAGTGTCTACCTTCATAACTTACAAGTGTCTACCTTCATAACTTACAAGTGTCTACCATCATAACTTACAAGTGTCTAGCTTCATAACTTACAAGTGTCTACCTTCATAACTTACAAGTTTCTACCTTCATAACTTACAAGTGTCTACCTTCATAACTTACAAGTGTCTACCTTCATAACTTACAAGTGTCTACCATCATAACTTACAAGTGTCTAGCTTCATAACTTACAAGTGTCTACCTTCATAACTTACATGTGTCTACATTCATAACTTACAAGTGTCTACCATCATAACTTACAAGTGTCTACCATTATAACTTACAAGTGTCTACCTTCATAACTTACAAGTGTCTACCTTCATAACTTACAAGTGTCTACCTTCATAACTTACAAGTTTCTACCTTCAAAACTTACAAGTGTCTACCTTCATAACTACAAGTGTCTACCTTCATAATTTACAAGTTTCTACCATCATAACTTACAAGTGTCTACAATCGTAACTTACAAGTGTCTACCTTCATAACTTACAAGTTTCTACCATCATAACTTACAAGTGTCTACCATCGTAACTTACAAGTGTCTACCTTCATAACTTACAAGTTTCTACCATCATAACTTACAAGTGTCTACCATCATAACTTACAAGTGTCTACCATCGTAACTTACAAGTGTCTAGCTTCATAACTTACAAGTGTCTACCTTCATAACTTACAAGTGTCTACATTCATAACTTACAAGTGTCTACCATCATAACTTACAAGTGTCTACCTTCATAACTTACAAGTTTTTACCATCATAACTTACAAGTGTCTACCTTCATAACTTACAAATCTCTACCTTCATAACTTACAAGTCTCTACCTTCATAACTTACAAGTGTCTACCTTCATAACTTACAAGTGTCTACCTTCATAACTTACAAGTGTCTACCATCATAACTTACAAGTGTCTACCTTCATAACTTACAAATCTCTACCTTCATAACTTACAAGTCTCTAGCTTCATAACTTACAAGACTCTAGCTTCATAACTTGCAAGTGTCTACCTTCATAACTTACAAGTCTCTAGCTTCATAACTTGCAAGTGTCTACCTTCATAACTTACAAGTCTCTACCTTCATAACTTACAAGTGTCTACCTTCATAACTTACAAGTCTCTACCATCATAACTTACAAGTGTCTACCTTCATAACTTACAAGTGTCTACCATCATAACTTATAAGTGTCTACCATCATGACTAACAAGTCTCTACCTTCATAACTTACAAGTGTCTACCATCATAACTTACAAGTGTGTACCATCATAACTTACAAGTGTCTACCATCATAACTTACAAGTGTCTACCATCATAACTTACAAGTGTCTACCATCATAACTTAAATATGTCTGCCATCATAACTTACAAGTGTCTACCTTCATAACTTACAAGTGTCTACCATCATAACTTACAAGTGTCTACCTTAATAACTTACAAGAGTCTACCATCACAACTTACAAGTGTCTACCATCATAACTTACATATTTCTACCATCATAACTTACAAGTGTCTACCTTCATAATTTACAAGTGTCTACCTTCATAACTTACAAGTGTCTACCATCATAACTTACAAGTGTCTACCATCATAACTTACAAGTGTCTACCTTCATAACTTACAAGTGTCTACCTTCATAACTTGCAAGTGTCTACCTTCATAACTTACAAGTGTCTACCTTCATAACTTACAAGTGTCTACCATCATAACTTACAAGTGTCTACCATCATAACTTAAAAGTGTCTACCACCATAACTTACAAGTGTCTACCATCATAACTTACATATGTCTACCTTCATAACTTACAAGTGTCTACCTTCATAACTTACAAGTGTCTACCATCATGACTTACAAGTGTCTTCCATCATAACTTACATATGCCTACCATCATAACTTACAAGTGTCTACCTTCATAACTTACAAGTGTCTACCTTCATAACTTACAAATGTCTGCCATCATAACTTACAAGTGTCTACCTTCATAACTTACAAGTGTCTACCATCATAACTTACAAGTGTCTACCACCATAACTTACAAGTGTCTACCATCATAACTTACATATGTCTACCATCATAGCTTACAAGTGTCTACCTTCATAACTTACAAGTGTCTACCTTCATAACTTACAAGTGTCTACCATCATAACTTACAAGTGTCTACCATCATAACTTACAAGTGTCTACCATCATAACTTACATATGTCTACCATCATAATTTACAAGTGTCTACCTTCATAACTTACAAGTGTCTAACTTCATAACTTACAAGTGTCTGCCATCATAACTTACAAGTGACTACCTTCATAACTTACAAGTGTCTACCATCATAACTTACAAGTGTCTACCACCATAACTTACAAGTGTCTACCATCATAACTTACATATGTCTACCATCATAGCTTACAAGTGTCTACCATCATAACTTACAAGTGTCTACCTTCATAACTTACAAGTGTCTACCATCATAACTTACAAGTGTCTACCATCATAACTTACAAGTGTCTACCATCATAACTTACATATGTCTACCATCATAACTTACAAGTGTCTACCTTCATAACTTACAAGTGTCTAACTTCATAACTTACAAGTGTCTGCCATCATAACTTACAAGTGACTACCTTCATAACTTACAAGTGTCTACCATCCTAACTTACAAGTGTCTACCACCATAACCTACAAGTGTCTACCATCATAACTTACATATGTCTACCATCATAGCTTACAAGTGTCTACCATCATAACTTACAAGTGTCTACCTTCATAACTTACAAGTGTCTACCATCATAACTTACAAGTGTCTACCATCATAACTTACAAGTGTCTACCATCATAACTTACAAGTGTCTACCATCATAACTTACATATGTCTACCATCATAGCTTACAAGTGTCTACCATCATAACTTACAAGTGTCTACCTTCATAACTTACAAGTGTCTACCTTCATAACTTACAAGTGTCTACCATCATAACATACAAGTGTCTACCATCATAACTTACAAGTGTCTACCATCGTAACTTACAAGTGTCTACCATCATAACTTACAAGTGTCTACCATCATAACTTACAAGTGTCTACCATCAAAACTTACAAGTGTCTACCATCATAACTTACAAGTGTCTACCATCATAACTTACAAGTGTCTACCATCATAACTTACAAGTGTCTACCATCATAACTTACAAGTGTCTACCTTCATAACTTACAAGTGTCTACCTTCATAACTTACAAGTGTCTACCATCATAACTTACAAGTGTCTACCATCATAACTTACAAGTGTCTACCATCATAACTTACAAGTGTCTACCATCATAACTTACAAGTGTCTACCATCATAACTTACAAGTGTCTACCATCATAACTTACAAGTGTCTACCATCATAACTTACAAGTGTCTACCATCATAACTTACAAGTGTCTACCATCATAACTTACAAGTGTCTACCATCATAACTTACAAGTGTCTACCATCATAACTTACAAGTGTCTACCATCATAACTTACAAGTGTCTACCTTCATAACTTACAAGTGTCTACCATCGTAACTTACAAGTGTCTACCATCATAACTTACAAGTGTCTACCATCATAACTTACAAGTGTCTACCATCATAACTTACAAGTGTCTACCATCATAACTTACAAGTGTCTACCATCATAACTTACAAGTGTCTACCATCATAACTTACAAGTGTCTACCATCATAACTTACAAGTGTCTACCATCATAACTTACAAGTGTCTACCATCATAACTTACAAGTGTCTACCTTCATAACTTACAAGTGTCTACCATCGTAACTTACAAGTGTCTACCATCATAACTTACAAGTGTCTACCATCATAACTTACAAGTGTCTACCATCATAACTTACAAGTGTCTACCATCATAACTTACAAGTGTCTACCATCATAACTTACAAGTGTCTACCATCAAAACTTACAAGTGTCTACCATCATAACTTACAAGTGTCTACCATCATAACTTACAAGTGTCTACCTTCATAACTTACAAGTGTCTACCATCATAACTTACATATGTCTACCATCATAGCTTACAAGTGTCTACCATCATAACTTACAAGTGTCTACCTTCATAACTTACAAGTGTCTACCATCATAACTTACATATGTCTACCATCATAGCTTACAAGTGTCTACCATCATAACTTACAAGTGTCTACCTTCATAACTTACAAGTGTCTACCATCATAACTTACATATGTCTACCATCATAACTTACAAGTGTCTACCATCATAACTTACATATGTCTACCATCATAGCTTACAAGTGTCTACCATCATAACTTACAAGTGTCTACCTTCATAACTTACAAGTGTCTACCATCATAACTTACAAGTGTCTACCATCATAACTTACAAGTGTCTACCATCATAACTTAGAAGTGTCTGCCATCATAACTTACAAGTGTCTATCATCATAACTTAGAAGTGTCTGCCATCATAACTTACAAGTGTCTACCATCATAACTTAGAAGTGTCTGCCATCATAACTTACAAGTGACTACCTTCATAACTTACAAGTGTCTACCATCATAACTTACAAGTGTCTACCATCATAACTTACAAGTGTCTACCATCATAACTTACAAGTGTCTACCATCATAACTTACAAGTGTCTACCATCATAACTACCATAAAGTCTTCCATCATGAGTGTAGACAATAATGTGGGAAAGTAAAATTAAATAAAGAACAGTGTGAGGCAGCAGGTTTGTGTACGTCTTACTGACGTAATATTTACAACCTCAAACACTCTTGACTATTTTTTTTAAGAGTTTGGCATTAAAAATTTCCTTAACACTGACCGTTTTCTATAAATACAGAGATATATCCTAAGTATATATATACACACACACTTAACAATACATACAAGTGTTGCATAAGTGTCTAATTTGTCAACTTGTCGGTTCTCTGAACCATTCATCTACATTCCTGTCCGACATAACAACGTCTTGGCATCTTAATACAGTAAATTACTCACTTACTTAACCCTCGGGCACCACTTACTACCACACTCGTGAACCCTCGGGCACCACTTACTACCACACTGGTCAACCCTCGGGCACCACTTACTACCACACTCGTCAACCCTCGGGCACCACTTACTACCACACTGGTCAACCCTCGGGCACCACTTACTTCCACACTGGTCAACCCTCGGGCACCACTTACTACCACACTGGTCAACCCTCGGGCACCACTTACTACCACACTGGTCAACCCTCAGGCACCACTTACTACCACACTGGTCAACCCTCGGGCACCACTTACTACCACACTGGTCAACCCTGGGGCACAACTTAATACCAAACTGGTCAACCCTCGGGCACCACTTACTACCACACTGGTCACCTAGGGCACCACTTACTACCACACTGGTCAACTCTCGGGCACCACTTACTACCACACTGGTCAACCCTGGGGCACCACTTACTACCACACTGGTCAACCATCGGGCACCACTTACTACCACACTTGTCAACCGTCGTGCACCACTTACTACCACACTGGTCAACCCTCGGGCACAACTTACTACCAAACTGGTCAACCCTCGGGCACCACTTACTACCACACTGGTCACCTAGGGCACCACTTACTACCACACTGGTCAACCCTCGGGCACCACTTACTACCACACTGGTCAACCCTCCGGCACCACTTACTACCACACTGGACAACCCTCGGGCACCACTTACTACCACACTGGTCAACCCTCGGGCACCACTTACTACCACACTGCTCAACCCTCCGGCACTACTTACTGCCACACTGGTCAACCCTCCGGCACCACTTACTACCACACTAGACAACCCTCGGGCACCACTTACTACCACACTGGTCAACCCTCGCGCACCACTTACTACCACACTAGTCACCTAGGGCACCACTTACTACCACACTGGCCAACCCTCGGGCACCACTTACTACCACACTGGTAAACCCTCGTCACTTACCAAACTGATCAACCCTCGGGCACCACTTACTACCACACTAGTCACCTAGGGCACCACTTACTACCAAACTGGTCAACCCTCGGGCACCACTTACTACCACACTGGTCAACTCTCAGGCACCACTTACTACCACACAGGTCAACCCTCGGGCACCACTTACTACCACACTGGTCGGCCCTCGGGCACCACCTACTACCACACTGGTCAACCCTCGGGCACCACTTACTACCACACTGGTCAACCCTCGGGCACAACTTACTACCACACTGGTCAACACTCGGGCACCACTTACTACCACACTATTCAACCCTCGGGCACCACTTACTACCAAACTGGTAAACCCTCAGGCGCCACTTACTACCACACTAGTTAACCTTCGGGCACCACTTACTACCACACTGGCCAACCCTCGGGCACCACTTACTACCACACTGTTCAACACTCGGGCACCACTTACTACCACAGTGGTCACTTCGGGCACCACCTACTACCACACTGTACAACCTTCAGGCACCACCTACTACCACACTGGACAACCCTCGGGCACCACATGCTACCACAATATACAACGCTTGGGCACTACCTACTACCACACTGTACAACCCTCGGGCACCACTTACTACCACACTGGACAACCCTCGGGCACCACTTACTACCACACTGGACAACCCTCGGGCACTACTTACAACCTCATTGGACAAGCCTCGGGCACCACCTACTACCACAGTGGACAACCCTTGGGCACCACTTACTACCACAGTGGACAACACTCGGGCACCACCTACTACCACACTGGTCAACCCTCGGGCACCACTTACTACCACACTGGCCAGCCCTCGGGCACCACTTACTACCACACTGGACAACCCTCGGGCAAAACTTACTACCACACTGGTCAACCCTCGGGCACCACCTACTACCACACTGGCCACCTCGGGCACCACCAACTACCATACTGGTCAACCCTCGGGCACCACCTACTACAACACTGGACAACCCTCAGGCGCCAATTACTACCACACTGGACAACCCTCAAGCACCACCTGCTACCACACTGGACAACCCTCGGGCACCACTTACTACCACACTGGTCAGCCCTCGGGTACCACCTACTACCACACTGGACAACCCTCAGGTACCACCTACTACAACACTGTTCAAACCTCGGGCACCAATTACTACCACACTGGACAACCGTCAGGTACCACCTACTACCACACTGGACAACACTCGGGCACCACTTACTACCACACTGCACAACCCTCGGGCACCACTTACAACCACACTGGACAACTCTCGGGCACCACTTACTACCACACTGGACAACCCTCAGGCACAACCTACTACAACACTGTTCAACCCTCGGGCACCACCTACTACCACACTGGTCACCTCGGGCACAACCTACTACCACACTGCACAACCCTCGGGCACCACCAACTACCACACTGGACAACCCTCGGGCACCATTTACTACCACACTGGACAACCCTCAGGCACCACTTACTACCACACTTGACAACCCTCGGGCTCCACTTACTACCACACTGGACAACCTTCGGGCACCACTTATTAATACTAAACAAACCTCGGGCACCACTTATTGCCACACTGGTCAACCCTCGGGAACCACTTACTACCAAACTTGACAACCTTCGGGCACCACTTACTACCACACTGGACAACGCTCGGGCACCACTTACTACCACACTGGCCATCCCTCCGGCACCACCTACTACCACACTGCACAACGCTCGGGCACCACTTATTTCCACCCTGGACAACTCTCGGGCACCACTTATTACCACACTGGACAACCCTCGGCAGCACCTACTAGCATACTGGTCACCTCGGCACCACTTACTACCACACTGGTCAACCCTCGGGCACCACCTACTACCACACTGCAAAACCCTCGGGCACCACTTACTACCACACTGCACAACCCTCCGGCACCACTTTCAACCACACTGGACAACCCTCGGGTACCACTTACTACCACACTGGTCAGCCCTCGGGTACCACCTACTACCACACTGGACAACCCTTAGGTACCACCTACTACCACACTGGACAACACTCTGGCACCACTTACTACCACACTGGTCAACCCTCGGGCACCACCTACTACCACACTGGTCACCTCGGGCACCGCCTACTACCACACCGGTCACCTCGGGCACCACCTACTACCACACTGGACAACCCTCGGGCACCTCCAACTACCACACTGGACAACCCTCGGGCACCACTTACTACCACACAGGACAACCCTCTGGCGCCACCTACTACCACACTGGACAACCCTCGGGCACCACTTACTACCACACTGGACAACCCTCAGCCACCACTTACTACAACACTTGACAACCCTTGGGCACCACTTACTACCACACTGGACATCCCTCGGGCACCACTTACTACCACACTAGACAACCCTCGGGCACCACTTACTGCCACACTGGTCAACCCTCCGGCACCACCTATTACCACACTGGTCAACCATCGGGCACCACGTACTACTACACTGGACAACCCTCGGGCACAACTTATTATCACACTGTTCAACCCTCGGGCACCACCTATTACAACACTGGTCAACCCTTGGGCACCACCTACTACCACACTGGACAACCCTCGGGCACCACCTACCACAACACTGTTCAACCCTCGGGCACCACTTACTACCACACTGGACAACCCTCAGGTACCACCTACTACCACAATGGACAACACTCGGGCACCACTTAGTACCACAGTGGTCAACCCTCGGGCACCACTTACTACCACACTGGTCAACCCTCGGGCACCACTTACTACCACACTGGTCAACCATCGGGCACCACTTACTACCACACTGGTCAACCCTCGTGCACCACTTACTACCACACTGGTCAACCCTCGGGCACCACTTACTACCACACTGGCCAACCATCGGGCACCACTTACTGCCACACTGGTCAACCCTCCAGCACCACTTACTACCACACTGGTCAACCCTAGGGCACCACTTACTACAACACTGGTCAACCCTCGTGCACCACTTACTACCACACTGGTCAACCCTCGGGCACCACTTACTACCACACTGGTCAACCCTCGGGCACCACTTACTACCACACTGGTCAACCCTCGGGCACCACTTACTACCACACTGGTCAACCATCGGGCTCCACTTACTACCACACTGGTCAACCCTCCAGCACCACTTACTACCACACTGGTCAACCATCGGGCACCACTTACTACCACACTGGTCAACCCTCCAGCACCACTTACTGCCACACTGGCCAACCCTCAGGCACCACTTACTACCACACTGGTCAACCCTCGGGCACCACTTACTACCACACTGGTCAACCCTCAGGCACCACTTACTACCACACTGGTCAACCCTCGGGCACCACTTACTACCACACTGGTCAACCCTCGGGCACCACCTACTACCACACTGGTCAACCCTCGGGCACCACTTACTACCACACTGGTCAACCCTCGGGCACAACTTACTACCACACTGATCAACACTCGGGCACCACTTACTACCACACTATTCAACCCTCGGGCACCACTTACTACCAAACTGGTCAACCCTTGGGCGCCACTTACTACCACACTAGTTAACCCTCGGGCACCACTTACTACCACACTGGTCAACCCTCGGGCACCACTTACTACCACACTGGTCAACACTCGGGCACCACTTACTACCACACTGGTCACTTCGGGCACCACCTACTACCACACTGTACAACCTTCAGGCACCACCTACTACCACACTGGACAACCCTCGGGCACCACTTACTACCACACTGAACAACCCTCGGGCACCACTTACTACCACACTGGACAACCCTCGGGCACTACTTACAACCTCATTGGACAAGCCTCGGGCACCACCTACTACCACAGTGGACAACCCTTGGGCACCACTTACTACCACAGTGGACAACACTCGGGCACCACCTACTACCACACTGGTCAACCCTCGGGCACCACTTACTACCACACCGGCCAACCCTCGGGCACCACTTACTACCACACAGGACAACCCTCGGGCAAAACTTACTACCACACTGGTCAACCCTCGGGCACCACCTACTACCACACTGGCCACCTCGGGCACCACCAACTACCATACTGGTCAACCCTCGGGCACCACCTACTACAACACTGGACAACCCTCAGGCGCCAATTACTACCACACTGGACAACCCTCAAGCACCACCTGCTACCACACTGGACAACCCTCGGGCACCACTTACTACCACACTGGTCGGCCCTCGGGCACCACCTACTACCACATTGGTCAACTCGGCACCACTTACTACCACACTGGTCAACCCTCGGGCACCACCTATTACCACACTGGACAACCCTCGGGCACCACTTACTACCACACTGGACAACCCTCGGGCACCACTTACTACCACACTGGACAACCCTCGGGCACTACTTACAACCTCATTGGACAAGCCTCGGGCACCACCTACTACCACAGTGGACAACCCTTGGGCACCACTTACTACCACACTGCCAACCCTCGGGCACCACTTACTACCACACAGGACAACCCTCGGGCAAAACTTACTACCACACTGGTCAACCCTCGGGCACCACCTACTACCACACTGGCCACCTCGGGCACCACCAACTACCATACTGGTCAACCCTCGGGCACCACCTACTAAAACACTGGACAACCCTCAGGCGCCAATTACTACCACACTGGACAACCCTCAAGCACCACCTGCTACCACACTGGACAAAACTTGGGCACCACTTACTACCACACTGGTCAGCCCTCGGGCACCACCTACTACCACACTGGTCAATTCGGCACCACTTACTACCACACTGGTCAACCCTTGGGCACCACCTACTACCACACTGCACAACCCTCGGGCACCACTTACTACCACACTGCACAACCCTCGGGCACCACTTACAACCACACTGAACAACTCTCGGGCACCACCTACCTCAACGCTGGTCAACCCTCGGGCACCACCTACTACCACACTGGACAACCGTAAGGCACCACATACTACAACACTGGACAACCCTAGGGCACCACTCACTACCACATTGGACAACCCGCGGGCACGACTTACTACCACACAGTGCAACCCTCGGGCACCACTTCCACACGGGTAAACCCTCGGGTACCACCTACTACCACACTGGACAACCCTCAGGCACCACCTACTACAACACTGTTCAAACCTCGGGCACCACCTGCTACCACACTGCACAACCCTTGGGCACCACTTACAACCACACTGGACAACCCTCAGGCACCACCTACTAACACACTGGACAACCCTCGGGCACCACTTACTACCACACTGGCCAACCCTCCGGCACCACCTACTACCACACTGCACAACGCTCGGGCACCACTTATTTCCACACAGGACAACTCTCGGGCACCACTTATTACCACACTGGACAACCCTCGGCAGCACCTACTAGCATACTGGTCACCTCGGCACCACTTACTACCACACTGATCAACCCTCGGGCACCACCTACTACCACACTGCAAAACCCTCGGGCACCACTTACTACCACACTGCACAACCCTCCGGCACCACTTACAACCACACTGGACAACCCTCGGGCACCACTTACTACCACACTGGTCAGCCCTCGGGCACCACCTACTACCATACTGGTCACCTCGGCACCACTTACTACCACACTGGTCAACCCTCGGGCACCACCTACTACCACACTGCAAAACCCTCGGGCACCACTTACTACCACACTGCACAACCCTCCGGCACCACTTACAACCACACTGGACAACCCTCGGGCACCACTTACTACCACACTGGTCAGCCCTCTGGTACCACCTACTACCACACTGGACAACCCTTAGGTACCACCTACTACCACACTGGACAACACTCGGGCACCACTTACTACCACACTGGTCAACCCTCGGGCACCACCTACTACCACACTGGTCACCTCGGGCACCACCTACTACCACACTGGTCACCTCGGGCACCACCTACTACCACACTGGACAACCCTCGGGCACCTCCAACTACCACACTGGACAACCCTCGGGCACCACTTACTACCACACTGGACAACCCTCTGGCGCCACCTACTACCACACTGGACAACCCTCGGGCACCACTTACTACCACACTGGACAACCCTCAGCCACCACTTACTACAACACTTGACAACCCTTGGGCACCACTTACTACCACACTGGACATCCCTCGGGCACCACTTACTACCACACTAGACAACCCTCGGGCACCACTTACTGCCACACTGGTCAACCCTCCGGCACCACCTATTACCACACTGGTCAACCATCGGGCACCACTTACTACCACACTGGACAACCCTCGTGCACCACTTATTACCACACTGGTCAACCCTCGTGCACCACTTATTACCACACTGGTCAACCCTCGGGCACAACCTATTACAACACTGAACAACCCTCGGGCACCACCTACCACAACACTGTTCAACCCTCGGGCACCACTTACTACCACACTGGACAACCCTCAGGCACCACCTACTACCACAATGGACAACACTCGGGCACCACTTAGTACCACACTGGTCAACCCTCGGGCACCACTTATTACCACACTGGTCAACCCTCGGGCACCACTTACTACCACACTGGTCAACCATCGGGCACCACTTACTACCACACTGGTCAACCCTCGTGCACCACTTACTACCACACTGGTCAACCCTCGGGCACAACTTACTACCAAACTGGTCAACCTTCGGGCACCACTTACTACCACACTGGTCACCTAGGGCACCACTTACTACCACACTGGACAACCCTCGGGCACCACTTACTACCACACTGGTCAACCCTCTTGCACCACTTACTACCACACTGGTCAACCCTCCGGCCCCACTTACTACCACACTGGTCAACCCTCCGGCACCATTTACTACCACACTTGTCAACCCTAGGGCACCACTTACTACCACACTGGCCAACATTCGGGCACAACTTACTACCAAACTGGTGAACCCTCGGGCACCACTTACTACCACACTAGTCACCTAGGGCACCACTTACTACCACACTGGACTACCCTCGGGCACCACTTACTACCACACTGGTCAACCCTCGGGCACCACTTACTACCACACTGCTGAACCCTCGGGCACCACTTACTCACTCGGGTACTACCACACTGGAAAACCCTCGGGCACCACTTACTACCACACTGGTCAACCCTCGGGCACCACTTACTACCACACTGGTCAACCCTCGGGCACCACTTACTACCACACTGGTCAACCCTCGGGCACCACTTACTACCACACTGGTCAACCCTCGGGCACCACTTACTACCACACTGGTCAACCCTTGGGCACAACTTACTACCACACTGGTCAACACACGGGCGCTACTTACTACCACACTAGTTAACCCTCGGGAACCACTTACTACCACACTGGTCAACCCTCGGGCACCACTTACTACCACACTGGTCAACACTCGGGCACCACTTACTACCACACTGGTCACTTCGGGCACCACCTACTACCACACTGTACAACCTTCAGGCACCACCTACTACCACACTGGACAACCCTCGGGCACCACATGCTACCACAATATACAACGCTTGTTCACTGCCTACTACCACACTGTACAACCCTCCGGCACCACTTACTACCACACTGGACAACCCTCGGGCACCACTTACTACCACACTACCCTCGGGCACCACTACAACCTCAACCCTCGGGAACCACCTACTACCACACTGGACAACCCTCGGGCACCACTTACTACCACACCCTGGCACCACTTACTACCACACACAGCCCTCGGGCACCACCTACTACCACACTGGTCAACCCTCGGGCACCACTTACTACCACACTGGACAACCCTCGGGCACCACTTACTACCACACTGGACTCAAGGCACCACCTACTACCACACTGGTCAACCCTCGGGGCACAACAACCTCGGGCACCACTTACTACCACACTGGTCAACCCTCGGGCACCACCTACTACCACACTCGGGCACCACAACCACCTCGGGCACCACTTACTACCACTACCACCCTCGGGCACCACTACTACAACCCTCGGGCACCATTTACTACCACACTGGACAACCCTCAGGCACCACCTTACTACCAACACTCGGGCACAACTTATTGCCACACTGGTCAACCCTCGGGAACCACTTAACCCTCGCACCACTTACTACCACACTGGACATCCCTCGGGCACCACTTACTACCACTCTGCACAATCCTCGGGCACCACCAACTACCACACTGGACAACCTTCGGGCACCGCTTACTACCACACTTGACAACCCTCGGGCTCCACTTACTACCAAACTGGTCAACCCTTGGGCACCACTTACTACCACACTGGTCAACCCTCGGGCACCACCTTCTACCACACTGCAAAACCCTCGGGCACCACTTGCTACCACACTGCACAGCCCTCCGGCACCACTTACAACCACACTGGACAACCCTCGGGCACCATTTACTACCACACTGTTTAGCCCTCGGGTACCACCTACTACCACACTGGACAACCCTGAGGCACCACCTACTATAACACTGTTTAACCTTCGAGTACCACCTACTACCACATTGGACAACACTTAGGTACCACCTACTACCACACTGGACAACTCTCGGGCACCACTTACTACCACACTGGTCAACCCTCGGGCACCACCTACTACAACACTGGTCACCTCGGGCACCACCTACTAAAACACTGGTCACTTCGGGCACCACCTACTACCACACTGGACAACCCTCGGGCACCTCCAACTACCACACTGGACAACCCTCGGGCACCACTTACTACCACACTGGACAACCCTCTGGCACCACCTACTACCACACTGGACAACCCTCGGGCACCACTTACTACCACACTGGACAACCCTCAGCCACCACTTACTACAACACTTGACAACCCTTGGGCACCACTTACTACCACACTGGACATCCCTCGGGCACCACTTACTACCACACTAGACAACCCTCGGGCACCACTTACTGCCACACTTGTCAACCCTCCGGCACCACCTATTACCACACTGGTCAACCATCGGGCACCACTTACTACCACACTGGACAACCCTCGTGCACCACTTATTACCACACTGGTCAACCCTCGGGCACCACCTATTACAACACTGGTCAACCCTTGGGCACCACCTACTACCACACTGAACAACCCTCGGGCACCACCTACCACAACACTGTTCAACCCTCGGGCACAACTTACTACCACACTGGACAACCCTCAGGCACCACCTACTACCACAATGGACAACACTCGGGCACCACTTAGTACCACACTGGTCAACCCTCGGGCACCACTTACTACCACACTGGTCAACCCTCGGGCACCACTTACTACCACACTGGTCAACCATCGGGCACCACTTACTACCACACTGGTCAACCCTCGTGCACCACTTACTACCACACTGGTCAACCCTCGGGCACCACTTACTACCAAACTGGTCAACTCTCGGGCACCACTTACTACCACACTGGTCAACCCTCGGGCACAACTTACTACCAAACTGGTCAACTCTCGGGCACCACTTACTACCACACTGGTCACCTAGGGCACCACTTACTACCACACTGTTCAACCATCGGGCACCACTTACTACCAGACCGGTAAACCCTCCGGCACCACTTACTACCACACTGGACAACCCTCGGGCACCACTTACTACCACACTGGTCAACCCTCGGGCACAACTTACTACCACTCTGGCCAACTTTCGGGCACCACTTACTACCACACTAGTCACCTAGGGCACCACTTACTACCACACTGGTCAACCCTCGGGCACCACTTACTACCACACTGGTCAACCCTCCGGCACCACTTACTACCACACTGGTCAACCCAAGGGCACCACTTACTACCACACTGGTCAACCCTCGGGCACCACTTACTACCACACTGGTCAACCCTCAGGTACCACCTACTACCACACTG
>NW_027196408.1:0-92756 GCF_038502225.1 Cherax quadricarinatus
ATTTTGTGTTGCAAGTCAAATCTTACTCCAAATTAATGTTATTCATGTTGCTACCTGTCCATTTAATTCAGCTTACCACTACTTTTTAATTCCCTTTATATTATGTGAGTAATTAGTGTATATTCCAATTACATTATTGTGTGAGTCCCAAAATTATCTTTTGCTAACTAGTACCAGCTAGTGCTAGCTAGTACCAGCTAGTACCAGCTACCTCATATTTCTCTACTTTCTATAGTGCAATTAATTAATTACTCAATTTATTATACATTACAAATCAGATCTTACTCCCAAATCAATATTATATCATAGTGACTATCTGTCCATTGAACTTTGTTCACCATTACTTAATTTAGTCCCTTATATATTTTCTCCTTTATTTTAGCTTTATATAACTACCTTAATTCATATATTCACAATTGTTAAAATAATCATAGTGTTATTCTGAGGTGCTAAAGTGTAATAAGTTCACTATTTTGTCATTAAAATACTCCAGGTGCTATAGACTACCTCAGGTGCTACTGATTTTACTTATAATACATTCTTTTACTATTATATCCATTAGCTCCTTTATTTTAGCTGTAAATATCTACTGTAGTTCATAAACTCACTTGTTAAAATAACTAAGGTGCTATTAGATACTTAAGTGTATAACTGAATTATCAAATCTGTAATAATCCCTTTTTCTTTCAAATTTTTACAAGTTTTAGATTAGTCACGGTGTCTTAGTCATAAGTCTAGTTGTAGATTCAATATAAATCTTATATAATTTTACTCAGAAAATCTAGCTTGTAAAATTACTCTCATCCTTTGATTACAGTCATAGATCCTGATGTAAACTTTTTACAATATGAATTACATGAATCAACCAGTAACTGTAATTACTACACAGCAGACCAAGCAAAGACATTACTCAGTGCAAACAATAACATAACTATCTTTAACTACAATGTTAGATCCTTGAGCAAACATTATGATGACCTCACAGTATTACTCAGTTCCCTTCATTCCAATATAACAATCATCACACTCACAGAAACCTGGCTTAAGCCTGATATTACAGATTTCTATACCATTCCTGGCTACATGGCCATACACAACTGTAGAACAGACCAGCAAGGGGGAGGAACAGCTATATACTATTCAAATCAACTCGAATGTATCAATAAATCTTGCACAAGGGATGAACATGGAGAATATATCATAGCCAAATTTAAATCAAAAGACCTGCAAAAACCCCTCACAGTTATAAATATCTACAGAGTACCACAGTCAAACATTTATCACTTTAGTGAAAAACTAGGAAACATGATTACTGATGCACACATGTACAAAGACCACCTACTACTAACAGGTGATTTTAACATAAACATACTACACGACCAAGACCCAAAAGTAACCGAATTCACAAACACAATGAGTAACTGCCTGTTGCTACCAGCAATATCTTAACCTACAAGAATCTCCGAGACAAGCATCTCCTTAATAGACCACATCTGGACAAACACCATATCCCCTTTAAAATCAGGCATAATCACAGACAACACTACAGACCACTACCCAACCTTTCTCATAACTAATCTGGGCAAACTACCACAAGACATTACTAAAGTAACCTTCAGACTACATAACGAGACAGCAGTTAACAACTTTATAGCAGCTATGAATAACATCGATTGGCAAAATGAGCTTGAAACATATACAGATGTGAATGAATGTATAAATAATTTTCTAAAAAAAAGCCCAGTGCCTCTATAACAGATATTGCCCCAGAAAAACGAAACAGATAACAGCATAGAGACTGAAAAATCCCAGGCTAACACCAAGCATCCTCAAATTCATTAACATTATTGGCTTATATTATACTTAATACTAAGGAGTAGTATATCACAGTTGTACAGTAGGATAGTAATTATTTCATAGTTGTACAGTAGAATGTTAATTATAAATGAATCAAAACTTGTATAATACAAAGATATATTCTAAAATGCTTTTGTGAAAAACAATGATTCAGTTTTGTTCCTGTCAACAATGGATAAAAGGTTCAATGTGATTGTTATGATGTGGGAGTACATAGGTGAGTAAATGTGTACTGAGTATTTAGCATTTAGTCTAGGGTGATTAAGTGGCTTTTGAGAAGAGTCTTAAATTGATTTTCAGACTGGGTTACTTTAATATCTTCTGGTAATGAATTCCATATTTTGGGGCCTTTTATGTGCATAGAGTTTTTACACAGTGTGATATGGACACGAGGTATATCAAAAAGAGGTCTGTGTCTTGTGTTGTGGGCATGTGTCCTGTTTAGGTTGGTGATGAAAAGTTTGAGTGGGGAGTTTATATTTGCATGTATTGTTCTGTGTATGTAGTAGGCACATGAATAAGTATGGATGTTCTTAATGGTAAGCAGATTCAGACTTTTGAAAATTGGTGGAGTATGCTGGCGGGAGTGGGAATTTGTTATTATTCTTACTGCTGCCTTTTGCTGGGTTATGAGGGGTTTTAGGTGACTGGATGTTGTTGATCCCCATGTACAAATTCCATATGTAAGATAAGGGTATATGAGTGAATGGTACAGTGCAAGGAGAACTGATTGTGGAACGTAGTACCTTATCTTTGATAGTATGCCTACAGTCTTGGAGATTTTCTTGGTGATTTGTTGTATGTGTGTCCGGAACTTAAGGCTACTGTCAAGGTGGATACCTAGGAATTTTCCATCTGTGAGTCTTGTGACTGATGATCCATTTAGCGTAATGTTAACTGGATCATTTGCAGCTTTGTTTCTAAACTGAATGAAATGGGTTTTATCAGTGTTCAGGGTAAGTTTGTTAGTTATCATCCAGGCAGATATTTTCTGTAATTCAGCATTGACTGTTTGCTAGTATGACTGCGTTTGGGTGGGAAAATACATATGTAGTGTCATCTGCAAATAATATGGGTTTGAGTAGCTGTGATGCATTCGGTAGATCATTGATGTAGATGAGAAAGAGTGGTCCAAGGACGCTTCCTTGTGGGACTCCTACTGTGATTGGTTGGGTGGAGGAGTTTGCATCATTTGCATACACATATTGAGTTCTGTTACTAAGGTATGACTTTAGGTAGTTGAGGGAGTGGCTTCTGATACCATAGTGCATTAATTTGGTGTACATGGTAGACTGTATCGAAAGCTTTACGTAAATCAATGAAAATGCCCAGCGGGACTTCTTTCTTTTCGAGTGCGGTATACATTAGTTCTAGCATGTGTATGATAGCGTCATTTGTATTTTTATTATTCCTGAATCCAAACTGACAAGGGTTTAATATGTTGTGTGAAGCAAGGTAGGAATAGATGCGTCTATGAATTAATTTTTCAAAGATTTTAGAGAGCAGTGGTAAGTTAGATATTGGTCTGTAGTTATTCAAGTCAGCTTGGTCACCTCCTTTATGGATCGGAGTGACCCTCGCTATTTTGAGGATTGTTGGGAAGGTGGTGAGTCAATGGATTTGTTAAAGAGCATTGCAATAATTGGTGACAATACTTGAGAGGCTTTTTTGTACATAAAAGCAGGCAAGTTGTTTATGTCTCCTGCCTTGTTTTTAAGGGTGTTTATGATGAGTGTCACTTCTATGGGGTTGGTTGGAGCTAGGAATAGCGTGTATGGGTAGGTTCCAATGAGTTAGTCTGATGGATGGGCGTTTGTGCCAGGTATTTTGTTTGCTAGATTTTTTCCTATGGTGGAGAAGAAAACGTTAAGTCTGTTTGCTGTTTTGGTTGGAGTGAGTAGGGGTTCATCTGATTTTGTTAGTTTGATTGCTTTGTTTTTGGAAAACTTTTTAGTTCCAAGAATTTCAGATAGAGTTTTCCAGGTTTTTTCATATCACTTTTGATGTTATGTAATCTATTTTCATCATACAATTTTTTTGACCTTATCAGGTTGGTAAGTGTTGACGAGTAATTTTTCGACTGTTCTCTAGTTATTTGACCCATTCTATACTGCTTTTCATATTTGTGCTTTGTGTTAAGTTGGCCCATAATGCCTAGGCATAATAGAGGCTCTCTTTGCATTGCAACCCACTGTTGTATATACACAATCTCAATGCACTGTTTGCAAAGACATTAAATAAATAAATAAATAAATACTACCAAAACACCAATGAATACTGCCAAAACAACAGTGGAACATTTTCAAACAACATTGGAATACCTCTAAAACATCATTTTTGAATAATCCCAAAATTAATTTCTCAAGCATACATTTCATTTAACTGAAATTACATCTCATCCGCTGAACTACACACTCGTTCCCCAGAATTTACAACATAAAAACAAAAACCGTGCCATACACTTATGACACGAGCTCACGATCACCACCATCTCCAAAAGATGATTACCAATATCTAAGAAAATCACTAAGATCACACACATTTTTTTTACACATTCCCTTAAATAACTATATTCAATAACACCCACTTTATATAAATCCCCTCAAATCACTATTTGGTTACCAAGACGATTACCAAATTCTATGTTCACACTCATCTCATAACCACTACCATCATCTAAGTACACTAATCTCAAAACCACTATCATCATCATCAAATCCACTAAGATCAAACAAAACATTAATTTTTTTATAAACATTCACACAAAACACTCACGAACAGCAAATTCATATCACGTTTACCAATATTTATGAGCGCTCATCTCATCTCCACTATTACACTCATTTTATACACACATATTCCCTCAAAACACTTTAACCAAGATCACTTCCAACTCAGATATAACAAGAGCACTATCAACATGAACACAAACCTAACACACACAATCACTTAGTACATGAATACAAAATAAGTCATATCACAAACACTATAACATGACCGCCAACAAACACCCATGATCACTTACTTGGAGTATACCTGGAGAGAGTTCCGGGGGTCAACGCCCCCGCGGCCCGGTCTGAGACCAGGCCTCCTGGTGGATCAGAGCCTGATCAACCAGGCTGTTGCTGCTGGCTGCACGCAAACCAACATACGAGCCACAGCCCGGCTGATCCGGAACTGACTTTAGGTGCTTGTCCAGTGCCAGCTTGAAGACTGCCAGGGGTCTGTTGGTAATCCCCCTTATGTGTGCTGGGAGGCAGTTGAACAGTCTCGGGCCCCTGACACTTATTGTATGGTCTCTTAACGTGCTAGTGACACCCCTGCTTTTCATTGGGGGGATGGTGCATCGTCTGCCAAGTCTTTTGCTTTCGTAATGAGTGATTTTCGTGTGCAAGTTCGGTACCAGTCCCTCTAGGATTTTCCAGGTGTATATAATCATGTATCTCTCCCTCCTGCGTTCCAGGGAATACAGGTTTAGGAACCTCAAGCGCTCCCAATAATTGAGGTGTTTTATCTCCGTTATGCGCGCCGTGAAAGTTCTCTGTACATTTTCTAGGTCGGCAATTTCACCTGCCTTGAAAGGTGCTGTTAGTGTGCAGCAATATTCCAGCCTAGATAGAACAAGTGACCTGAAGAGTGTCATCATGGGCTTGGCCTCCCTAGTTTTGAAGGTTCTCATTATCCATCCTGTCATTTTTCTAGCAGATGCGATTGATACAATGTTATGGTCCTTGAAGGTGAGATCCTCCGACATGATCACTCCCAGGTCTTACCTCAAAACCACTAATATCACAGAAAACACTCATTTCTATAAACATTCACACACACAAAAAAATCATGTCCACCAACTCTATATCCAATATCTAAGTGCATTCACATCACTACAGTGGTCAGCTGTTTTAATAATCTTCCTGGCCTGCTAGTGTACTTGCATATAATCTAGTGATACCAGTGAATAGCAGAATACAGTGCTGTAGTAGCAACTAGCCAGTATTATAATGGTACTTAGTGGAGTGGAGTGACTTTCATTAGTTTCTTTTTTCTTGAAATACCAGACGTATACTGTGAATTTCATATTACCTGTAGTTACCAGCGGTCGCAATATACACAACGAGAAGCAATTATTACTACAGAAAAAGCGTCCTTCCTCCAAAATTTCCACCAGTCAACTATAGTGATAATATAGCATTTATTGTGGTGGAGATGAAAAAAAACTAGAAAAGCTAGATACAGCGATTGATAAACAAGGGTTGAGGCTCGACCGTTCGACATTGTAGGAGCTGCCAGAAATCACCGGTTTCTTCAACACGCAAGTTATACTTTTGTATCAATCAAATCACATATTACTCGGGTAGATAATTTCCAATAGATCCTTCATGTGTTAGCCCAAATCACTGACCAGTATGTTTTAAATAAGTGACCCACTGATCAGATCAGATCAACTGGTCCGAACCCTCGACTGGTCCGAACCCTTGACTGGTCCGAACCCTTGACTGGTTTCAAACGGATTCGTTGGACAATAAAGCAGACTGTAAACGGATGGGGTTGTAGGCGCCCTTATCAAACACAAACAATAAATATAAATCAGGAACGTACACGGTAAGCTGTCCAATATACAAGTACAGTTAGAAATAGAAATACAAATAGCTAGAGCTTCATTTAAGGAGGTTATTAACAGAATATTCAAGAGGTTGCTAGTAGAATTACAGTAAATCAACCATTGAAATCATTATGAAGCTCTGTGTAGTCTGCGGTCAATCAAACAAACGGGCTTCCACATGCATAAATTGTCATTTTTGTGGAAATTGGTGTCAGGCCCCTTGTGCAGATATCTACAAGCAGTATTAAAACAGGGAAGTGTTTTTGGGTATGCCCAAATGAGATAAATCTGTGGACTAAAATCACAAGAGTATTAAAAGAGGATAACATCAAAGCTGCTTTCATAGAAAACCTGGAAGCTTTCTACAACAGATGGGAACACAAAAAGTCTGGGCTGAATGGTACTGCCCTTGATACTGGCCATGTAGTCAGAAACTGTAAGGCTGGAGGTGATGTCCTGGTAGTCAGTAAATGTGGGGCTGATAGTGCTGTCCTGGGAGACAGTAATGGTGAAGCTGGAGGTGCTGTCCTGGGAGACAGTAATGGTGAAGCTGGAGGTGCTGTCCTGGGAGACAGTAATGGTGAAGCTGGAGATTTTGTCCAGGTAGTCGGGAATTATACGCAGTAAGGAATACATATAAATGACCTCATAGGGGACAGGAGCCGTAGTAGGGAAACAAGTGTAGTCAAAGATAAGATAAAACCAATATTGCAAACTAGAAATACCACAGGAAATAGCAAACAAGAGGACTTCACTAGCAATAGTGAGAATATATATTACCAAAAACAACTGGTGGGAGCTCCATTGTTGGTGCTAGGGAGGATAGGAATAAGACAGGGAAACATGCACCAACAGGGAATACAGTCACAGAAACCCAAGGCAAACGGAAACCAAGCCTGTGCACATACTATGCACTTGGTATCTGCAGGCATGGGAAATCTGGAAAAACAGACGGGACGTGCAACTATGACCACCCTAGAAAATGCCATGCCCATATGACAACAGGAAAATGCAAACTCCCTTCCAGTAAGCTTTTTCATCCTGAACTGTGTACCTCTTCAGTACAGGAAAGACTGTGCTATAACTTAAATTGCCAGGCACACCATCTAAAGGGGACAAAAAGATACAAAACATTCAGGCCATAGGAAAACCTGGGTAGCCACAGCCACTCAAGAGGGAGAGGTTTTTTAGTGCCAGGAAGGAAAAAAAACTGGCAGGAAATGGCAGAAATCGTACACCAAATCTAGTCATTCCTGGAGTGGAACCACAGACGATGGCCTCCACTCCAAACCAACAGATACAGATACTAATGCCGGAAAAAAAATCCCCCCCCCCCAGTACCAACAATACCACCAGTCCGATGACATTCTACTTTGCAAATATACAGGGTCTAAAGCCAGCAACAAACAACAAAATACCTTTCATCCGTGGACTGCTTGCAGAGGCAAAGGCAATGTTCACGGCTTTCACTGAGACCCACATAAAGAATCACTTGGACAACGAAATATGGATCCCAGGTTACAACCTATACAGATGTGACAGAGTGAACAGGCAAAAGAGGGGGGGGGGTTGGCCTGTACATTGCAGAGTCACTTGTTTGCACAGAACTGCTTAATGCCTCAAATGATGTTGTGGAAGTTTTAGCAGTAAAGGTCGAGAACCAAAACCTAGTCATTGTGGTAGTCTACAAGCCTCCGGATGCAGCATCCCAGCAATTCCAGGAAAAGCTGTTAAAAATTGACCACTGTCTGGAAAATCTTCCAGCTCCTGCACGCAACATCTTGCTCCTGGGGGATTTCAACTTAAGGCACCTAAAATGGAAGAATATAGCAAATAATATTGTTGCAGTAATAACACCAGGAGGCAGCTCTGATGAAAACTCACACTCACACGAGTTTTTAAATCTCTGCACAAAATTCAATTTAAACCAGCAAATAATAGAGCCTACTAGACTGGAGAATACACTAGACCTCATCTTCACTAACAATGATGATCTGATAAGAAATGTCACCATATCAAAAACAATATACTCAGATCACAACATAACTGAGGTTCAGACATGTATGCGTGGAGCCCCAGACCGACATAATGAGACTAGTCACGAGGGAGCATTCACCAAATTCAACTTCAATAACAAAAAACATAAAGTGGGACCAAGTAAACCAAGTCCTAACCGATATAAGCTGGGAAGATATACTAAGCAACACAGACCCCAACTTATGCCTACAACAGAGTAACTTGGTGGCACTCGATGTATGCACAAGGCTTATTCCTCTAAGAAAAAGGAGGAGTAGATGTAAAATAGAAAGAGACAGGTGCTCCCTTTACAGGCGACGGGAAAGAATAACAGAGCGGCTAAAAGAGGTCAATATATCTGAAATGCGTAGGGAGACAATGGTCAGAGAAATAGCAAGCATCGAACTTAAGCTAAAGGAATCTTATAGGAGTCAGGAATCACGGGAAGAACTAAAAGCCATAAATGAAATCGAAAGAAACCCAAAGTATTTCTTCTCCTATGCCAAATCAAAGTCGAGAACAACGTCCAGTATTGGGCCCCTACTTAAACAAGATGGGTCCTACACAGATGACAGCAAGGAAATGAGTGAGCTATTCAAGTCCCAATATGACTCAGTTTTTAGCAAGCCGCTAACCAGACTGAGAGTCGAAGATCAAAATGAATTTTTTATGAGAGAGCCACAAAATTTGATTAACACAAGCCTATCCGATGTTATCCTGACGCCAAATGACTTCGAACAGGCGATAAATGACATGCCCATGCACTCTGCCCCAGGGCCAGACTCATGGAACTCTGTGTTCATCAAGAACTGCAAGAAGCCCCTATCACGAGCCTTTTCCATCCTATGGAGAGGGAGCATGGACACAGGGGTCGTCACACAGTTACTAAAAACAACAGACATAGCCCCACTCCACAAAGGGTGCAGTAAAGCAACAGCAAAGAACTACAGACCAATAGCACTAACATCCCATATCATAAAAATCTTTGAAAGGGTCCTAAGAAGCAAGATCACCACCCATCTAGAAACCCATCAGTTACACAACCCAGGGCAACATGGGTTTAGAATTGGTTGTTCCTGTCTGTCTTAACTATTGGATCACTACAACAAGGTCCTAAATGCACTAGAAGACAAAAAGAATGCAGATGTAATATATACAGACTTTGCAGAAGCCTTCGACAAGTGTGACCATGGCGTAATAGCGCACAAAATGCGTGCTAAAGGAATAACACGAAAAGTCGGTCGATGGATCTATAATTTCCTCACTAACAGAACACAGAGAGTAGTCGTCAACAGAGTAAAGTCCGAGGCAGCTACGGTGAAAAGCTCTGTTCCACAAGGCACAGTACTCGCTCCCATCTTGTTCCTCATCCTCATATCCGACATAGACAAGGATGTCAGCCACAGCACCATGTCTTCCTTTGCAGATGACACCCGAATCTGCATGACAGTGTCTTCCATTGCAGACATTGCAAGGCTCCAGGCAGACATCAACCAAATCTTTCAGTGGGCTGCAGAAAACAATATGAAGTTCAAGGATGAGAAATTTCAATTACTCAGATATGGTAAACACGAGGAAATTAAATCTTCATCAGAGTACAAAACAAATTCTGGCCACAAAATAGAGCGAAACACCAACGTCAAAGACAAGGGAGTGATCATGTCAGAGGATGTCACCTTCAAGGACCATAACATTGTATCAATCGCATCTGCTAGAAAAATGATAGGATGGATAATGAGAACCTTCAAAACTAGGGAGGCCAAGCCCATGATGACACTCTTCAGGTCACTTGTTCTATCTAGGCTGGAATATTGCTGCACACTTACAGCACCTTTCAAGGCAGGTGAAATTGCTGACCTAGAAAATGTACAGAGAACCTTCACGGCACGCATAACGGAGATAAAACACCTCAATTACTGGGAGCGCTTGAGGTTCCTAAACCTGTATTCCCTGGAACGCAGGCGGGAGAGATACATGATTATATACACCTGGAAAATCCTAGAGGGACTAGTACCGAACTTGCACACCGGTTGTGCTCTGCACCCCTCTGCTGTTTTCAGGAGAGCTCTCATAGCAACAACATGGCGCTGAGTGTCCGGCGTAGAGTGAATACTGTCGGCGTTGAGCTGCTTCGTGGGGCGATTTCCCCCTCTACGGCGCAGGTGTTGCTTCCGACGATGATAAGGGAGACGTAAGGAATACAAGATGACGAGGTATATGGTGTGGCCCTGAATGGGGCCTATAGGATCTTTGTTAAACTAAATTCGACGGCTGTGTATGAGTCGTTGGTGAAGAAATTCGAGCATGTGGGTATAGATGCAACCCTAGTTGTAAGGGTGCGTCTCATAGACGTCTCTTGCCACTATACGTGGGTGAGTTGAGCAACGTCCCCTTCGAGGCTGACGAGGAGGACTTAAGGAACGTGTTTGAGGCATTTGGTACCGTGCATCTGGCAACCCAAGGCAAGTGGGCGCCAGGTGCATACATGGGACGTCCGGAGGGTACTTTCTCCTTCAAAATGACTCTGAGGCATCCGATCCCGTCCTACGTTGTGATGACAGAGTTCCGGACCCAAATTCTTGTGTCTTATGCTGGGCAGCGATGTACATGCAGGCTGTGTGGGGAGTACGATCACATGGCGGCGACGTGTGTGCAACAGAGGAGGGGGATGGCGCAGACTGGTGGAGCACCAGTTACAGGTGTGGATGCTGTCGTGGAGAGTCCCAAGGGCAAACGAGGAGGTGGCTGTCTGTGGAGTGAAATTGTTGAGGATTCCATTGTGGTGAATGATGGGCGAGCCATAAGTTGTGTTGAGCCAGAAATGGCCACTTTGCCGGTGACAGGGGAGGAAGTGTTAGTCCAGCAGGAGGTGCTGGCACTGGAGGAAGAGTTTGACGAGGTTTTGAAAACTTTCCCTCCATCTGGGGAGGATGAAGCACTTGTCCGGGAGACCGTCCCTGAGTTGCAAGGAGAGAGTGTCGGGACAGGCAAAGGAAGGAAGGAGGAAATCAGCAGGCACAGAGAGGAGTCACCGTGCTCTGTGCAACATGAAACTGTAGCGGTTGAAGTTCACTCCGAGGAATCATTGGAAGACGGCATGGTGGTGGAGGGCGTCACGAGGAAGAGAGCGGTGGTGTCAGACTCAGATGACATCCTGACACAAGCGCAGAGGTTTGGGAGGAAGGATAAATATTCTCGAGGTAGCTGGGATAAGAGGCATCGAAAGAAGGTGGGTGGTGTGGATGGTGTGAAATCATATGTTGACCCTGGGGCAGGAGGCCCTGGGAAGGTTGAGAGGAAGGGTTGGAAACTTTAGGAAGGCCTTAGGTGTATGACTGTGAATGTGAATGGACTGTGTAATGGAGTGAAGAGGGAATGTTTTCGTATGCTCTTATGCAAATATAGAGTGGACGTCGTGTTTCTACAGGAGAATAATTTCAGGGAGGGAAGAGTGCTAGCATTGGCAGGGTTTAAGGTTTTGACTCTGCCATCTGCACGTTTGAAAGGTGGTGTGGGTTTATTGATAAAGGAGGCAAGCCCGTTTGTGTTGATACGAAGTGAGGGGGGAGGGGGGTAGTGTGTTGCGTGTGGATGGGTGGTGGATGGGGCAGAGGGTAACCTTTGTAAGTGTGTATGCGCCAGCAGAAAACGATATGAAAGTAAAGAGGGATTTTGTGTGTGATGATCTAGTTTTCGCCTTACGTGGTTTACCTGCAGTGGCCATCGTTGGTGGGGACTGGAATTGTGTCATCAGGAGAGCTGATGTGGAACCACGAGGGGGGGGCACATGTTGGCAGCCTTACGAAATCTCTTGGTGGATGTTCAGTTGAGGGATGTGGTAGGTGGGGGCGCGTGGGAGGTAGAGCACACTTTCGTGAGGAGAGGTTATGCAGCTAGGTTAGATAGGTTGTACATATCTCACAAGGTATTGTCAAAGTCTGTCCGTACAATTGAAGTAGCTTTTTCCGATCATCGGGCGGTAGTGGCAGAGGTCGAGTGGGATTCATTAGCTAGTATCTCTAGGGGATACTGGAAGTTAAATACGAGTGTGTTAGAAGATGAGGAGGGGTTGGAGGGTTTTACAGCACTGTGGGAGGGGTTAAATGAGGAGGTAAAAGGGGTAGAGGATGTGGTGACGTGGTGGGATGGTGTGGCTAAGGAACGGATTCGGCATTATTATGTGCGGGAAGGGAAAAGGATCAATTCTTTAAAATATGGGCTTATTAACTATTTGGAGGAGAGGTTAAGGGGTTGTTATGTACAGGGAGCGGTGGAGGGTACCTATACTATAGACAACATTATGGCACTTAAAGAGAGGCTGCGGGAAATCCAGGACAAGAGGTTCCAAGCGGTGAGAGTAATGGCGGGGGTGGAGGAGGTGTTATGGGGAGATAGGCCATTGTCGTGTGTATTGCATAGGCAAAAACAACGTCAGCAGGCAACAGCTATTCCATGGATGGAGATTCATGAGTCGGTGGGTGGGTATAGGGTGGGTCAGGTTATACAAACTACAGATGGGATGGGGTTGTTTGCGGATAAGTGGTATGAGCAGTATTGGCAAGAGGAAGAGGTAGGAGCTGGGGATTTAGAACGGGTGTGTGGAAGTGTAACATGTCGGTTGGGAAACAGTGATAGGGAAGCACTGGGTGGGGAAATAACTGAGGAGGAAATATGGAGAGCTTTAAGTGAAATGCGTAAGGGCAAAGCGCCGGGAATCGATGGACAACTGGCAGAGTTTTATCAACAACATTGGGAGCTAATGAGGGGTTTTTTTGGTTAGGTTATTAAATTTGATGAAGGAGAGGGGCAAATTGGGAGAAAAGCAGGCAACAGCTGTAGTAGTCTTGGTACCGAAGGGTAAGGGACAGCATACGCTTAGGGACTACCGGGCAATATCATTGTTATGTGCGGATTATAAGTTGTTTGCTAAGATTTTAGGAAATAGGTTTAAGTGTGTAGTAGGGCGGGTTGTATCGGGAACTCAGTTTGGGTTGCCAGGTAGGTCTATGGGGGAGGGGCATGGGTTACTACGGGATTTCGTGGAAGAAAAAGGGGGGGAAAGGGGGGACGCTTGGTTGCTCTAGACTGGCAAGGAGCGTATGATAGAGTGGAGCGAGAAGCATTGAGAGCTATCCTTAGGAGACAGGGTTTTGGGGAAGAAATAGTGGGATGGGTAGATGCGTTATATCGTGGGGCAATGGCGAGAGTACAGATTAATGGAAGATTAGGGGGGAGGATTGTAATGGGTAGGGGACTTAGACAGGGGTGTCCTATGTCACAGCTTTTATTTGCGTGCATACAGGACCCCTTTTATAGAATGGTGGAGCAGCAAATGGGCATTAGTGAGGGGGAAGGGAGTGGAGTTGGGAGGGTTTGGCCAGTTCTAATAGGGTATGTAGATGATACTACTATTCTGGTTAGGGAGGGGATGCCAATGAACGCCTTAGATGTGGTAGTCGACACGTTCGCAGGTGCAACTGGTATGAGAGTGAATTCAGAGAAGTCCATGGTCGTGACGAAGCGGGTGACTTCGTTAAAAATTTGTGGTCTTATCTATGCAGGTGATCTGGATGTTGCACGTGTGGAAAACTCGGTCAGGTTGGTAGACAGGATTCTGGGTCGCTTGGGAGCATTGCGGCCTTATCATTTGACCCTTGTGCAGCGTGCCATTGTTATTAACGTCTTATTGTATAGTAAGGTTTGGCACGTGGCAGCCGTGTTCCCTTTAACTGGGACGGCAATTGCAAATATACTTAGACGGGTTTTTAAATTCTTGTGGGGTTCGGGCTGTGATTGGCTTAAAAGGGATGTGGTAATGTTACCTGTGCGTCAGGGGGGGTTGGGTTTAATGAATTTAAAGCGGAGGGTCAAATGTATCTTCATTAAGAGGGAGGTGATGAGGGAGGGTGTGGGTGGTGGGGGGGTTGGTCAAGATACACAGTAGATTGAAACATATGTATTCTGGAGTAGAGTTGCGTGAGTGTGAAACTGTTTTGAGGGCAGTGGTGTTGGTTAGGGATCTGGGGAAGGTAAAAATAAGTAGGCTGTGTAGGATGTTAGTGGGGAGGGTTGTGGCACCGGTGGAGGGAATTTTCCCCATGTATGATTAGGGAAGTATATGGAGAAGGTTCAGTAGGTTAAGGTTACAACCCCATGGGCGTGAGGTGATGTTTCGTTTTTTGCATGGGATTTTACCATCAGGTGTGGTTTTACGGGCTAGACGGGTGGTTGAGGGGGGGGGTCTGTGGAATATGTGGAGGGGAGGATTCTGCGTTCCACGTAGTGTATTTTTGTGAGGGGATGGGGAGCGTCAGGGGTTGGTTGAGCAGGGTGCTGCATAGGATAAGAGGTAAAAGCATTTCTGTTCTGCGGGCATTAAGTCTTGACGTGGGGGGTATGGATGAGAGTATTATTAGGGCTGTAGAGTACATTATGGTAGAATATGTATACATAACGTGGGGAATGAGGGGAAAAGGGGTCAGTGAGGTGAAGAGGCGGGTATTGGCAGTTACGTTTTATAAAACGTTGTGCCGTAACAGAGAAATTTATGGGAGAAGGTGGGAGCGGGCTTTCTCAGAGGGATATAGAGAACTTGCATTAGAGGTTTTATTAAATTTGTAAATTAGGTGGGAGGGGCAGGGTAGGGATGGTAAATGCTAATGTAGGATGGGCTGTCAGGGGTAGAAACGGGGTCGTCTCCTTGCATAATGTAACGGGCGAATGTGTATGAACCTGTGCGTATGATGTGTAATCACAGTCTGGAGAGTGTAATACCACTGTAATGTGTTTGACTTGGCCATGTTTCCCTTATGTTAATATTTTTATTCATTGTACTGTGTCTTTGGTGTTATTGTTTCACCAATACTTATATAATTACCACTTAGTTTATTCATATATGTCAAGTTCGGATGTTAAAGTTACCGTGTTGGTGATAACGATCATATCCATTCGGGGTGAAGGATGGGGGGTAATTAATGTGTAATGAGTTTCGGTCATTACTGGTAATACCAACTTTATTGGTAGTTGTATACATGTGTTTGGCATGTAATATTTCACATTGTGTTAGTATTATTTAAGGTCTTGTGACATTTTAGTATACTTATCTTCGCTTGTATTTGTAGCAATGTTTTATATTTTGTGGTGATGTTAGTTTCATTGGTAAATAAACATGTGCATAGGTAGCCTTTGAGCTCTGTTGAACTTCAGTGTTACATTGTTCTATGTAATATTAATCTTTTGCATGTATTTAGACGACCTGGTTGAGGTGTCACTGTGTTTCTCCAAGAAGATATAAACCAAGTTTTCCAATGGGCAACGGAGAACAATATGATGTTCAATGAAGACAAATTCCAACTACTCCGTTATGGAAAACTGGAGGAAATAATAACTAGGACTGAGTATACTACAAACTCTAATCACACAATAGAGCGGAAAAGTAATGTGAAGGACCTGGGAGTGGTAATGTCTGAGGATCTCACCTTCAAGGACCACAACAATGCCACTATCACATCTGCGAGGAAACTGATAGGATGGATAATGAGAACATTCAAGACAAGAGATGCTAAGCCAATGATGATCCTTTTTAAATCACTTGTTCTCTCTAGGCTGGAATACTGCTGTACATTAACATCCCCATTCAAGGCAGGTGAAATTGCAGATCTAGAGAATGTACAGAGAACCTTTACTGCACGTATAAGTTCCATCAAACACCTTAACTACTGGGAACGCCTGGAAGCACTTGACTTGTACTCACTGGAGCGCAGGCGAGAGAGATATATCATAATCTACACCTGGAAGATTCTGGAGGGACTGGTCCCTAATCTGCACACAGAAATCACTCCCTACGAAAGCAAAAGACTTGGCAGGCGATGCAACATACCCCCAGTGAAAAGTAGGGGCGCCACTGGTACACTAAGAGAAAACACAATAAGTGTCCGGGGCCCAAGACTGTTCAACAGCCTCCCACCAGCCATAAGGGGCATTACCAATAGACCCCTGGTTGTCTTCAAGAGGGAGCTGGACAGATACCTAAAGTCAGTGTCAGATCAGCCGGGCTGTGGTTCGTACGTTGGACTACGTGCGGCCAGCAGTAACAGCCTCGTTGATCAGTCCCTGATCCACCGGGAGGCCTGGTTGTGGACCGGGCTGCGGGGGCGTTGATTCCCCGGAATACCCTCCAGGTAGACTCCAGGTAGGATGAGAAATGAAAAATGTGGTATGAATATTCAGTTTGAGAAAATGTGTAAATCAGTTTTATGTTTTGGTGATTATAACATAAATTTGGTGGGTAAGTTGTATTAATATTTTTTAGTTGATGTATGATTTAAGTGTTCATGAACAGATTTACTGTTCATGAACATGTTTACTGGGGGGATGGAGCATCGTCTGCCAAGTCTTTTGCTTTCGTAGTGAGTGATTTTCGTGTGCAAGTTCGGTACTAGGTCACTCTCCCTGAACCATGAGCTTTATCGTACCTCTGCTTAAAGCTATGTATGAATCCTGCCTCCACTACATCGTTTCCCAAACTATTTCACTTTCTGACTACTGTAGACAGCCTGTACTGTCTGCACAGACAGCCTATGCTGTCTGCCAGCTTAGTTCATATTTCGCGCCATGCTGGTGCTGCCACCTATAGGCGTTGCCACTTCAGCCTGCCTGCCCTTGCCACACTCTCACTCACACAGTGGCCTAGCAGTACTCTGTGGCTGAAGAAATACTTCCTAACATCCCTGTGATTCATCTGTGTCTTCAACTTCCAACTCTGTCCCCGTGTTGCTGTGTCCAGTCTCTGGAACATCCTGTCTTTGTCCACCTTGTCAATTCCTCTCAGTATTTTGTAAGTCGTTATCATGTCCCCCCTATCTCTCCTGTCCTCCAGTGTCGTCAGGTTGATTTCCCTTAACCTCTCCTCGTAGGACATACCTCTTAGCTCTGGGACTAGTCTTGTTGCAAACCTTTGCACTTTCTCTAGTTTCTTTACATGCTTGGCTAGGTGTGGGTTCCAAACTGGTGCCGCATACTCCAATATGGGCCTAACGTACACGGTGTACAGGGTCCTGAATGATTCCTTATTAAGATGTCGGAATGCTGTTCTGAGGTTTGCTAGGCGCCCATATGCTGCAGCAGTTATTTGGTTGATGTGCGCTTCAGGAGATGTGCCTGGTGTTATACTCACCCCAAGATCTTTTTCCTTGAGTGAGGTTTGTAGTCTCTGGCCCCCTAGACTGTACTCCGTCTGCGGTCTTCTTTGCCCTTCCCCAATCTTCATGACTTTGCATTTGGTGGGATTGAACTCCAGGAGCCAGTTGCTGTGTCCATGCGTGTATGTGTATGTGTGTGTGTGTATGTGTGTGTGTGTGTGTGTGTGTGTGTGTGTGTGTGTGTATGTGTGTGTGTGTGTGTGTATGTGTGTATGTGTGTGTGTGTGTGTGTGTGTGTGTATGTGTGTGTGTGTGTATGTGTGTATGTATATATGTGTGTGTGTGTGTGTGTGTATGTGTGTATGTGTGTGTGTGTATGTGTGTGTGTGTGTGTGTGTGTGTGTGTGTGTGTGTGTGTGTGTGTGTGTGTGTGTGTATGTGTGTGTGTATGTGTGTGTGTGTGTGTGTGTGTGTGTGTGTGTGTATGTGTGTATGTGTGTGTGTGTGTATGTGTGTGTGTGTATGTGTGTATGTGTGTATGTGTGTGATTTTATCGATAAGTGACTATAAGTTGTAAGTGTTATGGTGTTGGGGGGGTGGATAAGTGACTATAAGTTGTAAGTGTTGTGGTGTTGGGGGGTGGATAAGTGACTATAAGTTGTAAGTGTTGTGGTGTTGGGGGGGTGGATAAGTGACTATAAGTTGTAAGTGTTGTGGTGTTGGGGGGGTGGATAAGTGACTATAAGTTGTAAGTGTTGTGGTGTTGGGGGGGTGGATAAGTGACTATAAGTTGTAAGTGTTGTGGTGTTGGGGGGGTGGATAAGTGACTATAAGTTGTAAGTGTTGTGGTGTTGGGGGGTGGATAAGTGACTATAAGTTGTAAGTGTTGTGGTGTTGGGGGGGTGAATAAGTGACTATAAGTTGTAAGTGTTGTGGTGTTGGGGGGTGGATAAGTGACTATAAGTTGTAAGTGTTGTGGTGTTGGGGGGTGAATAAGTGACTATAAGTTGTAAGTGTTGTGGTGTTGGGGGGGTGGATAAGTGACTATAAGTTGTAAGTGTTGTGGTGTTGGGGGGTGGATAAGTGACTATAAGTTGTAAGTGTTGTGGTGTTGGGGGGGGTGGATAAGTGACTATAAGTTGTAAGTGTTGTGGTGTTGGGGGGGGATAAGTGACTATAAGTTGTAAGTGTTGTGGTGTTGGGGGGTGGATAAGTGACTATAAGTTGTAAGTGTTGTGGTGTTGGGGGTGGATAAGTGACTATAAGTTGTAAGTGTTGTGGTGTTGGGGGGGATAAGTGACTATAAGTTGTAAGTGTTGTGGTGTTGGGGGGTGGATAAGTGACTATAAGTTGTAAGTGTTGTGGTGTTGGGGGGGTGGATAAGTGACTATAAGTTGTAAGTGTTGTGGTGTTGGGGGGGTGGATAAGTGACTATAAGTTGTAAGTGTTGTGGTGTTGGGGGGTGGATAAGTGACTATAAGTTGTAAGTGTTGTGGTGTTGGGGGGGTGGATAAGTGACTATAAGTTGTAAGTGTTGTGGTGTTGGGGGGGTGGATAAGTGACTATAAGTTGTAAGTGTTGTGGTGTTGGGGGGTGGATAAGTGACTATAAGTTGTAAGTGTTGTGGTGTTGGGGGGGTGGATAAGTGACTATAAGTTGTAAGTGTTGTGGTGTTGGGGGGGTTGATAAGTGACTATAAGTTGTAAGTGTTGTGGTGTTGGGGGGGGGGAGAAGAGGATTGTATAAGAATTTTTATGTAATATGGGGGGTTACTGAGATTAAAGGTATTGTGTGAATATATATTAGTGTCATTTGAGAAAAGTGGTTATATGTTGTAAGTGTTGTGGTGACTTTCTGATGAAATAGTTATGAGTGAAAATTGTGATATGGTGAGGGGTTGCGAGTTGTTGGTGGGAGATGGGTTTATGTGAAGAAATGCGGGCGAGATGGAGAAGGTGGGTATGAAGAGGATTGTATTAGAATTTTAACGAAATATGGGGGTTTTACTGAAATTAAAGGTAATGTGTGAATATATTTTAAAAGAATGGAATGAGTAAGCATATCTAGGCTTAATTTTTTTAAGTTAATGTTTGGTCGACAAGATTCAGCCTGTTGGTCTGTGTGTGTGTGAGGTCATCACGTGACGTCACTGACTGTTAGGTAAGACACATATGCAACAGTTAGGTATCTTTATTATGAAACGTTTCGCCTACACAGTAGGCTTCTTCAGTCAAGTACAGAAAAGTTGATAGAAGCAGAAGATACTTGAAGACGATGTAATCAGTCCATCACCCTTAAAGTTTTGAGGTGGTCAGTCCCTCAGTCTGGAGAAGAGCATTGTTCCATAGTATGAAACAATATGGAGAAGTGACAGGATGGAGCTTATTTATAGCGCCAAGAGGTGAGACGTAGGCCACTAGGAGAGGTAAGAACTCAGATGTTGAAAGGTCAGGTCCCTCTCAAATCCAGCCCCTCTCACTAGTGGAAGTTGTCGAAGTTGATTGCAGGTCTTTACCAAGATACCCTTCTGTTGCAGTGTATATGCCGCAGGCGTGTGTCACAGAGAACCGATGTGCTGCCGTCCTTCAAATTCAGCCGAGCGTCGAAAGTTGATTGCATAATAAGAGCGCTCTTTCGTTGCACCGACAGACGCTGTGTCGGCAGGTCAATGACAGTTGTTAGTGTTGATATTACTATGCAACAGTCAGTATCTTTATGAACGTTTTCGCCACACAGCAGGCTTCTTCATACAAAGTTGACAGAGCAGAAAGACATTGAAGATGATGGGAACAGTCCATCACCTGCTTCTTGAGGCGGTCGTTCGCCCGAGAAGAGCATTGTCTCCATAGCATGAAACAATATGGAAGACAGGATGGAGCTTGTTTATGCCAGTTAGGTGAGATTTAGTCACCAGACAGGCACCCAAGCACAAAGTGTCAGTCCCTCTCAACCAGCCCCTTCACTGCGGAAGTTGTCGAAGTTGATTGCAGTTCAAGATACTTTCAGCACCTGACAGATTGAACATAAAATGGCATAGTGTCTTACCTAACAACCTTTCGGTATTTTATACCATTTTAATGTTCAATCTGTCAGACACTGCAACACAAGGGTATCTTGGTACAGACCTGCAATCAACTTCGACAACTTCCACTAGTGAGAGCGGCTGGATTTGAGAGGGACCTGACCTTTCAACATCTGAGTTCTTACCTCTCCTAGTGGCCTACGTCTCACCTCTTGGCGCTATAAAAAGCTCCATCCTGTCACTTCATCTCCATATTGTTTCATACTATGGAACAATGCTCTTCTCCAGACTGAGGGACTGACCACCTCAAAACTTTAAGGGTGATGGACTGATTACATCGTCTTCAAGTATCTTCTGCTTCTATCAACTTTTCTGTACTTGACTGAAGAAGCCTACTGTGTAGGCGAAACGTTTCATAATAAAGATACCTAACTGTTGCATATGTGTCTTACCTAACAACCTGTCGGTATTTTATACCATTTTAATGTTCAATCTGTCAGACACTGCAACACAAGGGTATCTTGGTACAGACCTGCAATCAACTTCGACAACTTCCACTAGTGAGAGGGGCTGGATTTGAGAGGGACCTGACCTTTCAACATCTGAGTTCTTACCTCTCCTAGTGGCCTACGTCTCACCTCTTGGCGCTATAAAAAGCTCCATCCTGTCACTTCATCTCCATATTGTTTCATACTATGGAACAATGCTCTTCTCCAGACTGAGGGACTGACCACCTCAAAACTTTAAGGGTGATGGACTGATTACATCGTCTTCAAGTATCTTCTGCTTCTATCAACTTTTCTGTACTTGACTGAAGAAGCCTACTGTGTAGGCGAAACGTTTCATAATAAAGATACCTAACTGTTGCATATGTGTCTTACCTAACAACCTGTCGGTATTTTATACCATTTTAATGTTCAATCTGTCAGACACTGCAACACAAGGGTATCTTGGTACAGACCTGCAATCAACTTCGACAACTTCCACTAGTGAGAGCGGCTGGATTTGAGAGGGACCTGACCTTTCAACATCTGAGTTCTTACCTCTCCTAGTGGCCTACGTCTCACCTCTTGGCGCTATAAAAAGCTCCATTCTGTCACTTCATCTCCATATTGTTTCATACTATGGAACAATGCTCTTCTCCAGACTGAGGGACTGACCACCTCAAAACTTTAAGGGTGATGGACTGATTACATCGTCTTCAAGTATCTTCTGCTTCTATCAACTTTTCTGTACTTGACTGAAGAAGCCTACTGTGTAGGCGAAACGTTTCATAATAAAGATACCTAACTGTTGCATATGTGTCTTACCTAACAACCTGTCGGTATTTTATACCATTTTAATGTTCGACGTCACTGACTGTTGAGTAAACACATGTGGGGTGACGTCATGCATGTGAGGAAGTTACTTGTTTAGACCTGTATTATTTAACATAAGAACATAAGAACGAAGGAACACTGCAGCAGGCCTACTGGCCCATGCGAGGCAGGTCCAAGTCTCCTGCCGGCTTAAGCCAATGCACCCAACCTAGACAGGTCAGGTCACCTTGACTTAAGGGAGGAACACGGCAACCGTCCTGGTAGCACAAGCTAATCAGGTCCAACTCACACCCACCCACATCCACTCATGTATTTATCCAACCTATTTTTAAAGCTACACAACGTTCTGGCCTCTATAACTGTACTTGGGAGTTTGTTCCACTCATCCACAACTCTATTACCAAACCAGTACTTTCCTATATCCTTCCTGAATCTGAATTTTTCCAACTTAAAACCATTGCTGCGAGTCCTGTCTAGGCTAGATATTTTCAGCACACTATTTACATCCCCTTTATTTATTCCTGTCTTCCATTTATACACCTCAATCATATCCCCCCTAATTCTACGTCTTTCTAGAGAGTGCAGATTCAGGGCCCTTAGTCTATCCTCATAGGGAAGGTTTCTGATACATGGGATCAACTTTGTCATCCTCCTTTGTACATTTTCCAGAGCATTTATATCCATTCTGTAATACGGTGACCAAAACTGTGCAGCATAATCTAAATGAGGCCTAACCAAGGATGTATAGAGTTGAAGAACAACCTGAGGACTCCTATTATTTATGCTTCTTGATATGAAGCCAAGGATTCTATTAGCTTTATTGCGAACACTTATGCACTGTTGTCTTGGTTTCAGATTACTGCTAACCAGAACTCCTAAATCTTTTTCGCAATCCGTAATATTAAGATCTACATTATTTAGTTTATATGTGGCATGGTTATTGTCCTGTCCAACATTTAGAACTTTGCATTTGTCTATATTAAACTGCATCTGCCACTTCTCCGACCACTGCATCAGTCTATTCAAATCTTCCTGGAGTGCTCGAATGTCCTCGTCAGAATGAATTCGACGGCCTATTTTGGTGTCATCGGCAAACTTGCTGATGTCGCTCTTTATGCCCTCATCTATGTCGTTTATGTAGATTGTGAACAGCAGGGGGCCCAACACTGACCCCTGTGGAACACCGCTCGTGAGTGTGGAAAATTTTTTGATTTTCCGAAACTATAGTGCCTAATAGGTGTTTAATGTGTCTATATGGGTCAAAAATGTATTTGAAAATAAGAGTAGAACCAAGAGTTCCCTTTGCGCATGCGCGGATGTGCGGGGGGGAGTGGCGCGTATTGTTTTGAATGGTGGTGAGGAAGCTGAGAAAACATGGAACCACGAAATTGACGTTCACGGTGGCCTAAGGATTAATATAGGCCTCATTTCATAATAAGAAGTGTCGTAATTGTTCCTGGTGGAGAGTGAGGGAACGGGATTTACGGGACCACAGTAATAGAGTGGTAAAAGTGTGATAAGAGAAGGAGCGGGTGACTGACGCGCCACAATGGACTGTGTCCTGGGGAAAATTACCCTTGGATTAATCATCACTCATCGGTCTCAGATCTTAATGGAGTGACCTCTAGTTTGTATAATAGTTATGAGACGTTAAATCGGCTTGTGAATTGTAATGTAATTAATGATAATAACGCTAAGTTAAGAGAATATGTGAAGTGAAATAAGTCGTTTGCTCCGAGTGAACACGCTAGACCTCGTTGTTAACGAGACGAGGAAAGGGAAACTCCTTGAGTCACGACGTCTAAAGCAGGACAAACCAGCGGATACCTCGTCCTGCTGGAATGAGAATCGTGTCGGTGTAGCAGGACATCGAAAATGAGATGGTGAATCAAGAAATGAGGAATATCAATCACCCACAGTTAAGTAACCCTTCTAGTTATAGCAACCTTAGACTGGCCAGTAGTGGTATGTTATAATTAGATAGGTTACGAGTGATCCAGCTACATCAAGTGACCACCAGAGAACATCTGGTAAGTATTGGGATTATGTACAAATGTTTTCCTTGACGGATGTATCCAGGTGTATCCTACCCCCCTCCCCTTCATTCAGCTAAACTAATATAATCTATACAGTCCACAATTAATTAGTAGCACCGTACTTGTGGGTGCTACCCAATCCATACTGGTCTCGGATAGATATGGATAAGATTGTGAGGTCGAGGGGACCACTTGGTGCGACCAGGGGTGGTTAAGTTTTCTCACATGTCTACACGGGGTGACTACGGTAAACAATATGATTGTCTCCCAATGAGATTACTGGTATGTATATAATGTTGAGGTACATACAGGTAAGCACCCTAGAAAATTTTCCATATCTGCCCGTTGGTCCTTCGAAAACGGATGCAATCAGTGAAAAAATTAATTGAATTAATTACTTAATAATTAAGTGACTGATTGAAGGAAGTGGGTGTAGGGTGCACAAGTTTAATCGATCGTGTGATGGATGACAATTAGCCCAATTAATTGCTAGCACATGTGTGGCTAGGATTTATACAAGAGTAAAGTGCAAGAATTACTCTTATAAGGCGCCTACTTAAGTTGTATAATCAGTGATTAATAATTCTCTAACCATGACTGGATCTAATGGAGTTAATGTGGCTGACAAGTCCGTGAATTTTAGAGTAATGAAAGCATCATTACAGGCTATTAAAAGCCATGTGACGAAGGCATTTGATTTAGTGAATCAAAGAACCGTGAACCCTAATGAATTAAAGTTATATTTAGATGCTTTAGAGAGTAGATTTGATTGGTACAAATTGTGGTTTAAAGACTGTGAAAGAGATCTGCTAGAGAATTGTGCAGATGGAATGGAAATGAATGTTTTAATTAATCAACATTACGAATTGGAAGAAAAACTGTCTTGTAAAAGTAAGGCTTTGAATAAATTAAAGGGTGTAAGCCAGGCAGTTGATCAACCTATTAATGCAAAGGGTGTGTTTGCCAAAACCTCCATAGTACGGTCTGGAGGAAATCAGACTAGGTCGGCAGGAATTAATTGTTCAATTGCAGACCAGTCAGCCAAACAGTTCTAAGGATATAACACATAATGACTCTGAAGTATCTGTCAAGCCTCAAAAGGGAAAAATAATCCCAGTGGTAATAATCATAGTTAAGAGTTAAATAGGCACATATCAAGTCAGGAATCAGTAATAGTGGTTCCTCACATCAAGGTAAGAGGAATAAGTACCTCAGTAAGTGTAACCCAGTTAATAAGAGGTCAGGCAAGGAAAAGAGAGACTGCCTCTTCTGCCAGGGTACTCATTTCACTAAAAATTGTAATGCCTGTAATTCATGGGATATTAAAGTGGAAAGAATGAAAGAACTTGACAGATTTATCAGATGTCTAGACAATCATAATGTAAAGGATTGTCATACCAAATTGAACAGTTGCTATCAATGCAACAAGGGAAAGCACCATACAGTTATGTGCAGGGTTGTATGTGATTCTTATAATAATGGTGACAATAATGATAATGTTAATAACCCTGACACTACAGTGACTGATGTAAAGGTTGCAGCTAATGGCAATAATGATGGCCTAGCTGAGGTAGCCTTGACGGTGTTGGATGTAAAAATTCAGGATAAAGGGCATAAATCCAAAACCATACGGCGTCACTCTCCTCAACACTGGTACGGGCCATGTAATATATGGCAGACTACCGCCTAGTAATAATGACTAGAGGAAGTAGTGAATACGGTCACGGTGTCTTACTCATGAAAGGTCAACCCAGTACAAGTATTCTTCTATCGAGAATGATGTTGAACCAGTCTAATTTGTGGGAGCTGGACAGCATAGGGATTAATGTAAATGAGGAAAGTCCAAATGATTCCTTTACTCAGGAACAATACCTGAAGGATGTTAAATGTGAATCTGGACATTACTGGGTGCGACTTCCGTGGAAGCTTGACCGTCCAGAATTACCTACTAATTATAGGATGGCGTATGGACAGTTAAAGGACCCAGCTCTGCGAACTGAGCAAGACACCAAAATTGTTGACTGCTTATAATGATATAATTAATAAGCAGTTAAATAATAAATTGTTCTTACTTCAGGCGACGATAAATGCACACCTTAAGTGCACAGGCGGTCCACTGAGCGAAGTAATTGGGTAAATAATCTTATGTGGACAATTTCCGGGTGTGACGTCAACTGAAGAGGAACTAATGAGGATATGTGAAGGGGTTAATGAAATAATGAAGAAATGTGCTGGGACTGACTTGGGATACTGAGAGACTTGTTATTGTTAAAGTCTCAAAATTCCAGTATGCCCAATAAATTAATCCAGGGAGCATAGGCTTATGCCCCTGAGAGAATGGAACACTAATTAGTCCATTTTGAGGGATCAATAAATATCAGATGGCCATGGAGTTGGTGCCTATATGCAGTAATGTGCTGGGGCTGACTTGGGATACTGAGAGACTTGTTATTGTTAAAGTCTCAAAATTCCAGTATGCCCAATAAATTAATCCAGGGAGCATAGGCTTATGCCCCTGAGAGAATGGAACACTAATTAGTCCATTTTGAGGGTTCAATAAATATGGATGGCCATGGAGTTGGTGCCTATATGCAGTAATGTGCTGGGGCTGACTTGGGATACTGAGAGACTTGTTATTGTTAAAGTCTCAAAATTCCAGTATGCCCAATAAATTAATCCAGGGAGCATAGGCTTATGCCCCTGAGAGAATGGAACACTAATTAGTCCATTTTGAGGGTTCAATAAATATGGATGGCCATGGAGTTGGTGCCTATATGCAGTAATGTGCTGGGGCTGACTTGGGATACTGAGAGACTTGTTATTGTTAAAGTCTCAAAATTCCAGTATGCCCAATAAATTAATCCAGGGAGCATAGGCTTATGCCCCTGAGAGAATGGAACACTAATTAGTCCATTTTGAGGGTTCAATAAATATGGATGGCCATGGAGTTGGTGCCTATATGCAGTAATGTGCTGGGGCTGACTTGGGATACTGAGAGACTTGTTATTGGTAAAGTCTCAAAATTCCAGTATGCCCAATAACTTAATCCAGGGAGCATAGGCTTATGCCCCTGAGAGAATGGAACACCAATTAGTCCATTTTGAGAGTTCAATAAATATGGGTGGCCAGTGAAGATGGAAAAAATTGTACTCCACATTATGTAAGTCGTCTAGCAACGACCTCCGCCCGGCCGCAGTGTGGAAAATTTTTTGATTTTCCGAAACTATAGTGCCTAATAGGTGTTTAATGTGTCTATATGGGTCAAAAATGTATTTGAAAATAAGAGTAGAACCAAGAGTTCCCTTTGCGCATGCGCGGATGTGCGGGGGGGAGGGCGCGTATTGTTTTGAATGGTGGTGAGGAAGCTGAGAAAACATGGAACCACGAAATTGACGTTCACGGTGGCCTAAGGATTAATATAGGCCTCATTTCATAATAAGAAGTGTCGTAATTGTTCCTGGTGGAGAGTGAGGGAACGGGATTTACGGGACCACAGTAATAGAGTGGTAAAAGTGTGATAAGAGAAGGAGCGGGTGACTGACGCGCCACAATGGACTGTGTCCTGGGGAAAATTACCCTTGGATTAATCATCACTCATCGGTCTCAGATCTTAATGGAGTGACCTCTAGTTTGTATAATAGTTATGAGACGTTAAATCGGCTTGTGAATTGTAATGTAATTAATGATAATAACGCTAAGTTAAGAGAATATGTGAAGTGAAATAAGTCGTTTGCTCCGAGTGAACACGCTAGACCTCGTTGTTAACGAGACGAGGAAAGGGAAACTCCTTGAGTCACGACGTCTAAAGCAGGACAAACCAGCGGATACCTCGTCCTGCTGGAATGAGAATCGTGTCGGTGTAGCAGGACATCGAAAATGAGATGGTGAATCAAGAAATGAGGAATATCAATCACCCACAGTTAAGTAACCCTTCTAGTTATAGCAACCTTAGACTGGCCAGTAGTGGTATGTTATAATTAGATAGGTTACGAGTGATCCAGCTACATCAAGTGACCACCAGAGAACATCTGGTAAGTATTGGGATTATGTACAAATGTTTTCCTTGACGGATGTATCCAGGTGTATCCTACCCCCCTCCCCTTCATTCAGCTAAACTAATATAATCTATACAGTCCACAATTAATTAGTAGCACCGTACTTGTGGGTGCTACCCAATCCATACTGGTCTCGGATAGATATGGATAAGATTGTGAGGTCGAGGGGACCACTTGGTGCGACCAGGGGTGGTTAAGTTTTCTCACATGTCTACACGGGGTGACTACGGTAAACAATATGATTGTCTCCCAATGAGATTACTGGTATGTATATAATGTTGAGGTACATACAGGTAAGCACCCTAGAAAATTTTCCATAACACATGGAAAGATGTGTAGAGTGTACCAATAACAAGATTGTCACAATTTGTGAAAGCAAGTGTAAGGCTGCTGAACAAGGTGGTGGTGGTGTTCTTAATCACAGTAATGACGAATATAATACTTGTGTTGATAACTGTAGTGAGCATCATAACGAAGGCTATGGTGTCAATGATGTTAGTAATAGTGATGACCGTAATATAAGTGGTGGTGAAGAGTGTGATGAGGGCAATGGTGTCTATAATGTTAGTAATAGTGATGAGCGTAATTTAAGTGGTGGTGAAGAGTGTGATGAGAGCGGTGGTGTCTATAATGTTAGTAATAGTGATGAGCGTAATATAAGTGGTGGTGAAGAGTGTGATGAGAGCGGTGGTGTCTATAATGTTAGTAATAGTGATGAGCGTAATATAAGTGGTGGTGCAGAGTGTGATGAGGTTAACCACATAGACATTAATGTTGAATACAATACTGTTGATAAATGTAATGAACACAATGTTGGTAGTGGCGCTGGTGATGACAGTTGTAGTGTTGCGTGTAATGTTAGTGGAGGAGGGAATGTGAGTGGTGGTGTCACCTATCATACATTCACACATAAACAGCGTCATGCTCTGGGTTTACGAAGACTCCCACGAGGCCTTACAACTGGAAGTGCACTTACAAAACTCATGGACAAGGGTAGCACTGTTGACATTGATAAGGTCTGCTATTTATATGAACAATTTTTTCATTATGCTGAGAAACTCAAGATGATCCCAGGACTACTATAATGGATCAAAACTCGTATAAACTTTCTATATTAAGCTGGAATATTGCATCACTTAGAAAAAGACTTCCTGACCTTCATCATAAAGTAACCACCGAACCCATTGATGTTGTGTGTCTACAAGAGTGCAGAGTCCCTGAAAAATCCCAACCCCCTAAATTACCATCATTTGTTGCATATAACCTCAAATCTACTAACTCTTGTGTTCTATATATTAAAAAATCACTTCCCCATCAACTTCTTGCACACAAGAAAACAGAGGGGCTACAATATCACGGTGTTAGGATTTATATAGGGAACTCTGCTCTCAACATATTTAACTTGTATGCTCCTGCTGATAAATTTAATTACTTGGAGCTCCCAACTTGTGCTCATTCTGAGCCTACTCTTATTATTGGCGATTACAATGCGAGACACAAAAGCATTGGAAACTCACAGTTTGGTAATCGTAATGGCAATCAACTGTTGTCACTCTTAAACAGTCATGATAATGTCCAAATTGTAGGTGACCTTGAACCCACACATATCTATGGAGGCGTCCTTGATCTGTGCCTGGGCTTCAACATTACTTCTGCCAGCTGTGAGTCTTCCATTGTAACAGATATAGCGTCTGATCATTTCCCTAGGCTAACCTCTCTAGATATTGGTAATACTATCCTTCCTGGTGGGATATTCAAACGGAAACGTTTTAATGTTCCCACTGATCAGCATGATGACTTTGTTGCACATGTGACTGACTGGTATAATTCCTATGAGTGTTCCTCTGTAGAGACCTTTAACAATGATCTTGTGAGCAGTATTCAGAACTACTTAGAGCCGCCACTGCAACCTCTTGGTACTCTAAACCCAACAAACTTCCATAATAATCATACCTCCTTCAAAAACCATACTTATTACAATGATTCTAAACTTCGTACACTGAAACGTACTGCTCGCAGACTAGGCCTAGCCTATAGAAAACATCGTACCCCTGGAATGCTGAGGCTCTTCCAAACTGCCCTTGCTGCTGCCAGAGAGCGTATGACAGAGCTGCGGCAAACAGACTGGGAAAAATTTGTCAACGGTCTTAATGCTCACACCCCACTTAGCCGGGCATGGAGGGACATAAATAGAATTAAGGGTAACAGAACTGGGCAGATCGCGCACCCTCATCCCTTGCATAGGGCGAATGAGTTAGTCAGTGCTTGGGCTGCTACATCTAGCTATGACAATCTTCCCAGTACCACACAGGCAAAATTAAATGACAAATATGATGCAAGGGAGAGACTTGTTTGCTTTATGCTCAGCAAGGCAGATGATTGCAACATTCCTTTCACTAATTATGAACTTGATGCAGCACTAACTAAGGGCAACTCCACGTCGCCTGGTGAGGATGGTATTACTTACAACATACTCAGATTGCTGTGTCGAGTACCAGGTAATCCATTACTTGAATTATATAACATGAGCTATGTAACTGGGGAGCTCCCTCAATCTTGGACCAACAGCCTCATCATTCCAATTCCTAAGCCCAATCAACAAAATGCATTTCGCCCAATATCTCTTACTAGCTGCTTGTGTAAAACATTTGAGAGAATGATTCTTAATCGTCTCATGTACAGAATCAAACAATTTTTGTCTCCCCGGTTACATGGTTTCATGCATGGAAGGAGCGTGCATCATTGCATAGCCACCTTTCTCACCCTGCACACTGACAGCTCATACACTACCTTCCTTGACCTTAAATCCGCTTTCGATGTAGCCAACCGACATGTAATAATTAGTGAACTTGCCAGAATGGATGTTGGAGGATGGCTTCTCCGCTGGATTAAAGGCTACCTGTCCAACAGAAAATCGTCTGTGTTGTTCCAGGGACATAGAAGTGTAACTAAAGACTTTGAATTAGGAACCCCACAGGGAGGTGTGCTCAGTCCCACACTGTTCAATATTCTAATTAATGCATTACTTAATGCTATGCCTAGTCAGCCCCATCATTATGTGATTAGTTTTGCTGATGATATAATGATTCACACCACCGGATTCTCCAACACCCAAAACATTCTTAATCATGTACTAGCCTCGTGTCAGGACCTGGGGTTGATAATCTCTACTGATAAAACAAAGATACTCAATAGGCGTCCTCCTCGACAGAGAGGCACAGTTCGTCAGATCCAATTGCATGATGGGTCTCTTCTAGAATATGTAAGCAGATACAGGTATCTAGGCTTTGAGGTTCCACTACTTGGACCTGTTGTAACAAGACTTTGTCGCCAATACAAAGAACGACTAAGAGCACTTAGAGTTGTGGCAGGGCTTCACCCCAGGTATGGTGCTAATGTTAAAATTGTGAAAATGATGTATCTTGCTTATATTAGATCATTGGTTGATTATGCTGCGCCACTACTTGCTCTTGTGTCTGACTGGAAGCTTGGAGGGCTGGAAAAACTGCAGAACGAAGCAATGAGGATCATTTTAGGATGCCCTCGTACTGCCAAAATTTTAAATATGCAAAAAGAACTTGATATTCCAAGCATCAGAGATCGTGTTACTGAAAGAAATATCCTAATTGGGGTTAATATGCTCAGGCAAGCTCATTCAAACCCCTGCACAGAAGCCCTCCAAACTTTCCTCAGCACTGGTGAACACTCCTCCAGATGGATCGAAAAGACTGGAACCGACCTCCGCATGAATCAGATACATGATCTATGTCAAGTAAGGCAACAGCGGCACTTCTCCGCTCCATGGAATATTACCCCATTCCAAACTACCATTCCTCCATTTCCCCCCAAACTACTTCTTAAATCACAACCAAAACTTCGCCTTGAAGCCAAACATGAGGCCTTAAGCTGTATTGATAACTTAGTCACACAGCACACACTCTCGCAAATTATTTACGTTGATGGTTCTGTTCACCAATCCACTGGTGCAGCTGGTAGTGCTGCTGTTGTCGTACAGAGTGATGGCTCTCTTAAAGAAATTGGAGCACGCATCAATAATTGGGCCTCTACCCTTCAGACAGAACTGTTTGCCATACTCCTTGCACTGAAATGCATCTATGTATCAAAGATTGACAGTTTAATTGTAACTGATTCTCTGTCATCCATAAATGCTCTCAACTCATTAAGCATAAATTGTGGCATGCTTGTGTCAGAAGCCAGACACAGGTATGGTAGGATTGTGGACAGTGGAGTCAGAGTGCACATGCTGTGGATTCCATCTCACATTGGTCTTCAGATGCATGATAGAACTGATAAATTGGCTAAGCTGTATGCTTTCAAAGAGGGAGTAGATTACAATCTTGGCTTGTCAGGTAGTAGTTTGAGAACAATAATACGAAAAGAACTTCAGCTGAATTTTATGGACTTAAGGCTCAGGGAGATTGACACCAGTGAGTCCATCTATCATCATTCTATCATGCAGGAGGAGCCACATGTCTATGGTGCATCCAACAAAATAAGCAGACTCTTGGATGTCACTACCGCCCGGCTCCGGCTGGGTTACAAGTATCTTTGGCAGGTTAAATCACCACCACCAGATGTAGACCAAACGAAATGTAAACTTTGCCAGATGGACTATTGTCACACCCTGCGTCATTATGTACTGGAGTGTGATAAAATTAATGAATTTAGAAACAACTCACTCAGAAGTGTTCAAGAAATGGCTAAGTATTTTATCCACAGTGGTATATTACAGACCATTCTGGAGAAATACCCTGACTTTGCTAGCTGTAAATAAAGCATTACCACATGTGTGCATGTGTGTGTGTGTGTGTGTGTGTGTGTGTGTGTGTGTGTGTGTGTGTGTGTGTGTGTGTGTGTGTGTGTGTGTGTGTGTGTGTGTGTGTGTGTGTGTGTGTGTGTGTGTGTGTGTGTGTGTGTGTGTGTGTGTGTGTGTGTGTGTGTGTGTGTGTGTGTGTGTGTGTGTGTGTGTGTATGTGTGTGTGTGTGTGTGTGTGTGTGTGTGTGTGTGTGTGTGTGTGTGTGTGTGTGTGTGTGTGTGTGTGTGTGTGTGTGTGTGTGTGTGTGTGTGTGTGTGTGTTTATGTGTGTGTGTGTATGAATTTGTATGTGTGTGTGTGTGTGTGTGTGAGAGAGAGAGACTCAGCAATCAACATTTGCACCAATAACTCACTACAGTTGTGACCGGGTGTGGAAGTGTGAATTGCTCATTACTCTAAAATTTGTTCATGATTGCAGCCATGTATAAACGTAAGTAACCATTCTTACAGTATTCATTACCTTTGTAACTTGTGAGTTCATTACCTTTGTAACTTGTGAGTTCATTACCTTGTACCTAGTTCAGCCATCAAAACTTTGGAGCCCGGTCCCTGGACCCATTGTGTACCTCTGTAATCTGTAAATACCTTTGTAACTTGTCATGATTGTGACTAGACCTACCTGGAGTTCATTACCTTTGTAAATTGTGAGTTCATTACCTTTGTAAATTGTGAATTCATTACCTCTGTAACTTGCTCAGCTATCAAAACTTTGAGGCCCAGTCCCTGGACCCATTATGTACCTCTGTAATCTTTTGACTACCGCCCACAGGATGGGTATGGGGTGCATAATAAACATATTAAACTAAACCTACTGACCACGCTGAACCATCCATTGTTTACGTCTAAGCCATACGCCCATACTACACACACACAAACACACTCCCGACGGAAAGCCCATTGGAACCCCGGATGACATTCTCAATCCTTGCCCCAGCCATGACAACCCCCTTCCCTTCTACTACAAAGCTAGTAAGATCCCAGCAGTTAAATCATGAAAACCTGCGGGGAAGGCTCACTCCCACCGCGATCTATATATTTCCCTATTCCTGCAAACCGTTTAAGAGAAAGTACCATGGTGGAGACCATGCCCCATAGGGGGAGTCCATTTTGAATGCTTACCCCCATAGGGGGAAATCCCCAAAAAATTGATCCAAGGAGGTGGAACGAAAATCTTTGTATTATTGATATCGAGAAAAAGTTGATCCAAAGAGATGGAGGTGTTGATCCGAGGAAGTGGAGCAGGAACATTTGGGCCTAGAGGGTATGGGAGATGGAAGTGGGTGGTGTTAGGTGGGGTGGATGGAGAGATAGGTCTTGATCCAACGAAACAGAGCAGGAATGTTTCGACATAGAGTGTATGTCGAAACATTCCTGGTGGTGGGAGGTGTAGGAGGGGTGTTAATCCGAGGAGATGGGGAGCACAAAAAAATGAAATTCAAAAAAAATCGAAAAAAAAAAATCGGAAAAAAATTCAGGGAGCGGGGGCGATCCGGACGACGCTGCAGAAGGTGATGCAGGGGCGGCGCGGGTGGGCGCTGGCGCGGGTGGGTGCGGGTGGGTGCGGGTGGGTGCTGGTGGGCGTCGGCAGGCGCGTGGGAGGGCGCGCAGGCGGGCTCGCGGCACAGTATCTGAAGGGTCATTATCACATTGGTGCCATTTCTCAAACCTAGGTGTGAAAAGGCGCAATTCTATGAGAGACCGCTGAGCCGCCTTCATCACTACTAGCTTCCATCAGGCAGGTAGCTAGTAGCTTCAAAAAGGCAGGAGCCCAGTAGCTTCCACCAGGCAGGTGCTCCGTAGATTCTACCAGGCAGTTGCCTAGTAGCTTCCACCAGACAGGCGCCTAGTAGCTTCCACGAGGCAGGCGCCTAGTAGCTTCCACCAGGCAGGCGCCTAGTACCTTCCACCAGGCAGGCGCCTAGTAGCTTCCACCAGGCAGGCGATTAGTACCTTCCACCAGGCAGGTGCCTAATAGCTTCCACCAAGCAGGTGCCTAGCAGCTTCCACCAGGCAGGTGCCTAGTAGCTTCCTCCAGGCAGGTGCCTAGTATCTTCCTACAGGCAGGTGCCTAGTAGCTTACACCAGGCAGGTGCCCCGTAACTTCTACCAGGCACGCGCCTAGTAGCTTTCACCAGGCAGGCGCTCAGTAGCTTCCAAAAGGCAGGCGCCTAGTAGCTTCCTCTAGGCAGGTGCCTAGTATCTTCCTCCGGCATGTGCCTAGTAGCTTACACCAGGCAGGTGCCCCGTAGCTTCAACCAGGCAGTTTCCTAGTAGCCTGCACTAAGCAGGTGCCTAGTAGCTTCCACTAGGCAGGTACCTAGTAGCTTCCACCAGGCAGGCGCCTAGTACCTTCCACCAGGCAGGCGCCTAGTAGCTTCCACCAGGCAGGCGATTAGTAGCTTCCACCAGGCAGGCGCCTAATAGCTTCCACCAAGAAGGTGCCTAGCAGCTTCCACCAGGCAGGCGCCTAGTAGCTTCCTCTAGGCAGGTGCCTAGTATCTTCCTCCGGCATGTGCCTAGTAGCTTACACCAGGCAGGTGCCCCGTAGCTTCAACCAGGCAGTTTCCTAGTAGCCTGCACTAAGCAGGTGCCTAGTAGCTTCCACTAGGCAGGTACCTAGTAACTTCCACCAGGTAGGTGCCCAGTAGCTTCCACAAGGTAGGTGCCCGGTAGCTTCCACCAGGAAGGTGCCCTGTAGCTTACACCAGGCAGGTGCTTAGAATCTTCCACCAGGCAGGTGCCTAGAAGTTTTCAACAGGCAGGTGCCTACTAGCCTCCACTAGGCAGGCACCTTGAAGCTTCCAACAGGCAGGTGCCTAGTAGCTTCCACGAGGCAAGCACCCAGTAGCTTCCACCAGGCAGGCACCTAGTAGCTTCCACCAGGCAGGTGCCCAGTCGCTTCCACAGGGCAGGTGCTAAGAAGTTTCCACCAGACAGGTGCCCCGTAGCTTCAACTAGGCAGGTGCCCCGTAGCTTCCACTAGGCAGGTGCCCCGATCTTCCACCAGGCAGGTGCCCCATAGCTTCCACCAGGCAGGTGCCCCATAGCTTTCACCAGGCAGACGCCCCGTAGCTTTCACCAGGCAGGTGCAACGTAGCTTCCATCAGGAAGGTGACCTGTAGATTCCCCCAGGCAGGTGACCCGTAGCTTCCAGAAGGCAGGTGACCCGAAGCTTCCACCAGGCAGGTCCCCCTTAGCTTCCACCAGGCAGGTGCCCCATAGCTTTCACCAGGCAGGTGCCCCGTAGCTTTCACCACGCAGGTGCAACGTAGCTTCCATCAGGAAGGTGACCTGTAGATTCCCCCAGGCAGGTGACCCGTAGCTTCCAGAAGGCAGGTGACCCGAAGCTTCCACCAGGCAGGTGCCCCATAGCTTTCACCATGGAGGTGCCCCGTAGTTTTCATCAGGCAGGTGCAACGTAGCTTCCACCAGGAAGGTGACCCGTTGCTTCCACCAGGCAGGTGACCCGTAGCTTCCACAAGGCAGGCGACCCGAAGCTTCCACCAGGCAGGTGACCCGTAGCTTCCGAAAGGCAGGCGGCCCGTAGCTTCCACCAGGTAGGTGACCCGTAGCTTCCACCAGGCAGGTGCCCCGTAGCTTCCACCAGGCAGGTGCGTAATAGCTTCTAGCAGGCGGGTGCCTAATAGTTTCCACCAGGCAGGAACTAAGTAGCTTCCACCAGGCAGGTGCCCCGTAGCTTCCACCATGCAGGTGCCTAGTAGCTTCCACAAGGCAGGTGTGCCATAGCTTCCAAAAAGCAGGTGCGCCATAGCTTCCTCCAGGTAGGTGCCCCGTTGCTTCCACCAGGCAGGTGCCAAATAGTTTTCACCCGGCAGGTACTAAGGAGCTTCCACCAGGCAGGTGCCCTGTAGCTTCCACCAGGCAGGTGCCTAGTAGCTTCCATCAGGAAGGTGCCCTGCAGCTTCCACCAGGCAGGTTCCCCATAGCTTCCACCAGGCAGGTGCGCCGTAGCTTCCACCAGGAAGGTGCCCCGTAGCTTCCACCAGGCAGGTGCGCCGTAACTTCCCCCAGGCAGGTGCCCAATAGCTTCAACCAGGCTGGTGCCTAGTACTTTCCACCAGGCAGGTGCCCCGTACCTTCCACCAGGCAGGTGCTCCGTAACTTCCACCAGGAAGGCTCCTAGTAGCTTCCAGCAGGCAGGCGCCCCGTAGCTTCCACCAGCCAGGTGCCCCGTAGCTTCCACCAGGCAGGCTCCTAGTAGCTTCCACCAGGCAGGTGCCCCGCAGTTTCCATAAGGAAGGTGTTCCGTCGCTTCCACCAAGCAGGTGCCCCGTAGCTTCCAACAGGCAGGTGCGCCGAAGCTTCCACCTGGCAGGTGCCCGGTAGCTTCCACCATGCAGGCTCCTAATAGCTTCCACCAGGCAGGTGCTAAGTAGCTTCAACCAGGCAAGTGTTAAGTAGCTTCCACCAGGCAGGTGCTCCGTAGCTTTCCCCAGGCAGGTGCCCCGTAGCTTCCCCCAGGCAGGTGCTCCGTAGCTTCCACCAGGCAGGTGCCTAGTAGCTTCCTCTAGGCAGGTGCGCCTTAGCTTCCACCAGGCAGGTGCCTAGTAGGTTCCACCAGGCAGGTGCCTAGAAGGTTCCACCAGGCAGGTGCCTAGAAGGTTCCACAAGGCATGTGCCCCGTAGCTTCCACTAGGCAGTTGCATCGTAGGCTCCACCAGGCAGGTGCCTAGTAGCTTCCACCAGGCAAGTGACCCGTAGCTTCCAAAAGGCAGGCGACCCGTAGCTTCCACAATGCAGGTGACCGGTAGCTTCCACCAGGTTGGTGACCCATAGCTTCCACCAGGCAGGTGCCCCGAAGCTTCCACCAGGCAGGTGCGTAAAAGCTTCTACCAGGCGGGAGCCTAATAGTTTCCACCAGGCAGGAACTATGTAGCTTCCACCAAGCAGGTGCCCCGTAGCTTCCCCCAGGCAGGTGCCCCGTAGCTTCCACCAGGCAGGTGCCTAATAGCTTCCACCAGGCAGGTACTGAGTAGCTTCCACCAGGCAGGTGCCCCGTAGCTTCCTCCTGGCAGGTGCCTAGTAGCTTCCACAAGGCAGGTGCGCCGTAGCTTCCACCAGGCAGGTGCCCCGTAGCTTCCACCAGGCAGGTGCCCCGTAGCTTCCATCAGGCAGGTGCGCCGTAACTTCCCCCCAGGCAGATGCCCCGTAGCTTCCACCAGGCAGGTGCTCCGTAGCTTCCACCAGGCAGGTGCCTCGTAGCTTCCACCAGGAAGGTGCCCGGTAGCTTCACCATGCAGGCTCCTAGTAGCTTCCACGTGGCAGGCGCTAAGTAGCTTCCACCAGGCAGGTGCTCCGTAGCTTCCACCAGGCGGGTGCCTAGTAGGTTACACCAGGCAGGTGCTCCGTAGCTTCCAACAGGCAGGTGCCTAATAGCTTCCACCACGCAGGTGCGCCGTAGCTTCCACCAGGCAGGTGCCTAGTAGGTTCCACCAAGCAGGTGCCTAGTAGGTTCCACCAGGCAGGTTCCCCGTAGCTTCCAATAGGCAGGTGCCCCGTAGCTTCCACCAGGAAGGTGCCCTTTAACTTCCACCAGGCAGGTGCCCCGTAGCTTCCACCAGCCAGGTGCCCCGTAGCTTCCACCAGGCAGGCTCCTAGTAGCTTCCACCAGGCAGGTGCCCCGCAGTTTCCATAAGGAAGGTGTTCCGTCGCTTCCACCAAGCAGGTGCCCCGTAGCTTCCAACAGGCAGGTGTGCCGTAGCTTCCACCTGGCAGGTGCCCGGTAGCTTCCACCATGCAGGCTCCTAATAGCTTCCACCAGGCAGGTGCTAAGTAGCTTCAACCAGGCAAGTGTTAAGTAGCTTCCACCAGGCAGGTGCTCCGTAGCTTCCACCAGGCAGGTGCCTAGTAGCTTCCACCAGGCAGGTGCTCCGTAGCTTCCACCAGGCAGGTGCCTAGTAGCTTCCTCTAGGCAGGTGCGCCTTAGCTTCCACCAGGCAGGTGCCTAGTAGGTTCCACCAGGCAGGTGCCTAGTAGGTTCCACAAGGCATGTGCCCCGTAGCTTCCACTAGGCAGTTGCATCGTAGGCTCCACCAGGCAGGTGCCTAGTAGCTTCCACCAGGCAAGTGACCCGTAGCTTCCAAAAGGCAGGCGACCCGTAGCTTCCACAATGCAGGTGACCGGTAGCTTCCACCAGGTTGGTGACCCGTAACTTCCACCAGGCAGGTGCCCCGAAGCTTCCACCAGGCAGGTGCGTAAAAGCTTCTACCAGGCGGGAGCCTAATAGTTTCCACCAGGCAGGAACTATGTAGCTTCCACCAAGCAGGTGCCCCGTAGCTTTCCCCAGGCAGGTGCCCCGTAGCATCCCCCAGGCAGGTGCCCCGTAGCTTCCACCAGGCAGGTGCCTAATAGCTTCCACCAGGCAGGTACTGAGTAGCTTCCACCAGGCAGGTGCCCCGTAGCTTCCTCCTGGCAGGTGCCTAGTAGCTTCCACCAGGCAGGTGTGCCGCAGCTTCCACAAGGCAGGTGCACCGTAGCTTCCACCAGGCAGGTGCCCCGTAGCTTCCACCAGGCAGGTGCCCCGTAGCTTCCACCAGGCAGGTGCCCCGTAGCTTCCACCAGGCAGGTGTGCCGTAACTTCCCCCAGGCAGATGCCCCGTAGCTTCCACCAGGCAGGTGCGCCGTAGCTTCCACAAGGCAGGTGCGCCGTAGCTTCCACCAGGCAGGTGCCCCGTAGCTTCCACCAGGCAGGTGCCCCATAGCTTCCATCAGGCAGGTGCGCCGTAACTTCCCCCAGGCAGATGCCCCGTAGCTTCCACCAGGCAGGTGCTCCGTAGCTTCCACCAGGCAGGTGCCTCGTAGCTTCCACCAGGAAGGTGCCCGGTAGCTTCCACCATGCAGGCTCCTAGTAGCTTCCACCTGGCAGGCGCTAAGTAGCTTCCACCAGGCAGGTGCTCCGTAGCTTCCACCAGGCGGGTGCCTAGTAGGTTACACCAGGCAGGTGCTCCATAGCTTCCACCAGGCAGGTGCCTAATAGCTTCCACCACGCAGGTGCGCCGTAGCTTCCACCAGGCAGGTGCCTAGTAGGTTCCACCAAGCAGGTGCCTAGTAGGTTCCACCAGGCAGGTTCCCCGTAGCTTCCAATAGGCAGGTGCCCCGTAGCTTCCACCAGGAAGGTGCCCTTTAACTTCCACCAGGAAGGTGCCCCGTAGCTTACACCAGGCAGGTGCGCCGTAGCTTCCAGCAGGCAGGTGCCCCGTAGCTCCCACCAGGCAATTGCTAAGTAGCTTCCACCAAGCAGGTGCGCCGTAGCTTCCACCAGGCAGTTGTCCCGTAGCTTCCACCAGAAAGGTGCCCTGTAGCTTCCACCAGGCAGGTGCCCCGCAGCTTCCACCAGGTAGGTGCCCCGTAGCTTCCACCAGGAAGGTGCCCTTTAACTTCCACCAGGAAGGTGCCCCGTAGCTTACACCAGGCAGGTGCGCCGTAGCTTCCAGCAGGCAGGTGCCCCGTAGCTCCCACCAGGCAATTGCTAAGTAGCTTCCACCAAGCAGGTGCGCCGTAGCTTCCACCAGGCAGTTGTCCCGTAGCTTCCACCAGAAAGGTGCCCTGTAGCTTCCACCAGGCAGGTGCCCCGTAGCTTCCACCAGGCAGGTGCGTAATAGCTTCTACCAGTCGGGAGCCTAATAGTTTCCACCAGGCAGGAACTAAGTAGCTTCCACCAGGAAGGTGCCCCGTAGCTTCCACCATGCAGGTGCCTAGTAGCTTCCACAAGACAGGTGCGTAATAGCTTCCACAAGGCAGGTGCCTAATAGTTTCCACCAGGCAGGTTCCTACTAACATCCACCAGACAGGTGCGCCCGTAGTTTTCACAATGTAAGTGCGTCGTACCTTCCACCAGGCAGGTGCCCCGTAGCTTCCACCAGGCAGGTGCCCTGTAGCTTCCACCATGCAGGTGCTCTGTAACTTCCCCCAGGCAGGTGCCCAATAGCTTCCATCAGGCAGGTGCCTAGTACTTTCCACCAGGCAGGTGCCCCGTTCCTTCCACCAGGCAGGTGTGCCGTAACTTCCACCAGGAAGGCTCCTAGTAGCTTCCAGCAGGCAGGCGCCCCGTAGCTTCCACCAGCCAGGTGCCCCGTAGCTTCCACAAGGCAGGTGACCCATAGCTTCCACCAGGTAGGTGACCCGTAGCTTCCACCAGGCAGGTGCCCCGTAGCTTCCATAAGGAAGGTGCTCCGTAGCTTCCACCAAGCAGGTGCACCGTAGCTTCCAACAGGCAGTTGCGCCGTAGCTTCCACCTGGCAGGTGCCCGGTAGCTTTCACCATGCAGACTCCTAGTAGCTTCCACCAGGCAGGTGTTAAGTAGCTTCAACCAGGCAAGTGTTAAGTAGCTTTCACCAGGCAGGTGCTCCGTAGCTTCCACCAGGCAGGTGCCTAGTAGCTTCCTCTAGGCAGGTGCGCCTTAGCTTCCACCAGGCAGGTGCCTAGTAGGTTCCACCAGGCAGGTTCCCCGTAGCTTCCACTAGGCAGGTGCTAAGTATCTTCCACCAGGAAGGTGCCCTTTACCTTCCACCAGGCAGGTGGCCCATAGCTTCCAGCAGGCAGGTGCCCCGTAGCTCCCACCAGGCAATTGCTAAGTAGCTTCCACCAAGCAGGTCCGCCGTAGCTTCCACCAGGCAGTTGTCCCGTAGCTTCCACCAGGAAGGTGCCCTGTAGCTTCAACCAGGCAGGTGCCCCGCAGCTTCCACCAGGTAGGTGCGCCGTAGCTTCCACCAGGCAGGTGCCCTATAGCTTCCACAAGGCAGGTGACCCATAGCTTCCACCAGGTAGGTGACCCGTAGCTTCCAACAGGCAGGTGCCCCGTAGCTTCCACCAGGCAGGTGCGTAATAGCTTCTACCAGGCAGGTGCGCCGTAGCTTCCAGCAGGCAGGTGCCCCGCAGCTTCCACAAGGCAGGCTCCTAGTAGCTTCCACCAGGCAGGCGCCCCGTAGCTTCCACCAGGCAGGTGCCCCATAGCTTCCACCAGGCAGGCTCCTAGGAGCTTCCACCCGGCAGGTGCCCCGTAGCTTCCACCAGGCAGGTGCTCCGTAGCTTCCACCAGGCAGGTGCTCCGTAGCTTCCACCTGGCAGGCGCTAAGTAGCTTCCACCAGGCAGGTGCTCCGTAGCTTCCACCAGGCAGGTGCCTAATAGCTTCCACCACGCAGGTGTGCCGTAGCTTCCACCAGGCAGGTGCCTAGTAGATTCCAACAAGCAGGTGCCTAGTAGGTTCCACCAGGCAGGTTCCCCGTAGCTTCCACTAGGCAGGTGCTAAGTATCTTCCACCAGGAAGGTGCCCTTTAGCTTCCACCAGGCAGGTGCTCCGTAGCTTCCACCAGGCAGGTGCCTAGTAGCTTCCACCAGGCAGGTGCTCCGTAGCTTCCACAAGGCAGGTGCCTAGTAGCTTCCTCTAGGCAGGTGTGCCTTAGCTTCCACCAGGCAGGTGCCTAGTAGGTTCCACCAGGCAGGTGCCTAGTAGGTTCCACAAGGCATGTGGCCCATAGCTTCCACCAGGCAGTTGCGCCGTAGGCTCCACCAGGCAGGTGCCTAATAGATTCCACCAGGCAGGTGCGCCGTAGCTTCCACCAGGCAGGTGCCCCATAGCTTCCACCAAGCAGGCGCTAAGTAGCTTCCACCAGGCAGCTGCCCCGTAGCTTCCACCAAGCAGGCGCTAAGTAGCTTCCACCAGGCAGGTACTCCGTAACTTCCACCAGGCAGGTGCCCCGTAGCTTGCACCAGGCAGGTGCCTAGTAGCTTCCACGAGGCAGGTGCCTAGTAGCTTCCACCAGGCAGGTGCCTAGAAGCTACCACCAGGCAGGTGCCCCATAGCTTCCACCAGGCAGGTGCAAAGTAGCTTCCACCAGGCAGGCGCTAAGTAGCTTCCACCAGGCAGGTGCCCCGTAGCTTCCACCAGGCAGGTTCTCCGTAGCTTCCACCAGGCAGATGCCCCGTAACTTCCACCAAGCAGGTGCCTAGTAGCTTCCATCAGGCAGGTGCCTAGTAGCTTCCGCCAGGAAGGTGCCCCGTGGCTTCCAACAGGCAGGTGCCTATTAGCTTTCACCAGGCAGGTGCCTAGTACCTTCCACCAGGCAGGTGCCCCGTAGCTTCCAACAGGCAGGTGCCTATTAGCTTCCACCAGGCAGGTACCCCGTAGCTTCCACCAGGCAGTTGCTAAGTAGCTACCACCAGGCAGGTGCCTAGAAGTTTCCACCAGGCAGATGCCCCATAGTTTCCACCAGGCAGGCGCCTAGTAGCTTCCACCCGGCAGGTGCCTAGTAGCTTCCACCATGCAGGTGTCTAGTAGCTTCCACCCGGCAGGTTCCTAGTAATTTCTACCATGCAGGCGCCTAGTAGGTTCCTCCAGGCAGATGCTTAGTAACTTCCTCCAGGCAGGTGCCTAGTGTCTTACACCAGGCAAGTGCCTAGTAGCTTCCACCTGGTAAGATAAGATAAGATAAGATTTCGTTCGGATTTTTAACCCCGGAGGGTTAGCCACCCAGGATAACCCAAGAAAGTCAGTGCGTCATCGAGGACTGTCTAACTTATTTCCATTGGGGTCCTTAATCTTGTCCCCCAGGATGCGACCCACACCAGTCGACTAACACCCAGGTACCTATTTGCTGCTAGGTGAACAGGACAACAGGTGTAAGGAAACGTGTCGAATGTTTCCACCCGCCGGGAATCGAACCCGGGCCCTCCGTGTGTGAAGCGGGAGCTTTAGCCACCAGGCCACCGGGCCACCGGTGCCTAGTAGCTTCCACCAGGCAGGTTCCTAGTAGCTTCCACCAGGCGGGTGCCTAGTAGCTTTCTCCAGGAAGGTGCCTAGCAGCTTACACCAGTAGGTGCCCCGTATCTTCTTCCAGGCAGGTACCCCGTAGCTTCTACCAGGCAGGTGCCTAGAAGTTTCCACCAGGCAGGTGCGTAGTAGCTTCCACCAGGCATGTGCCTAGTAGCTTCCACCAGGCAGGTGCCTAGTAGCTTCCACTATGCAGGCGCCTAGTAGCTTCCACCAGGCAGGTGCCTAGTAGCTTCCACAAGGCAGGTGCCTAGTATCTTCCACTATGCAGGCGCCTAGTATCTTCCACCAAGCAGACGCCTAGTAGCTTCCACCAGGCATATGTCTAGTAGCTTCCTCCAAGCAGGTGCCTAGTAGCCTCCTCCAGGCATACATCTAGTAGCTTCGTCCAGGCAGGTGCCTAGTAGCTTCCACAAAGCAAGTGCCTAGTAGCCTCCTCCAGGCATAAGTCTAGTAGCTTCCTCCAGGCATGTACCTAGTAGCTTCCACAAAGCAAGTGCCTAGTAGCTTCCACCAGGCAGATGCTTAGTAACTTCCACCAGGCAAGTACCTAATAGCTTCCACCAGGCAGGTGCCTAGTAGCTTCCACCAGGCAGATGCTTAGTAACTTCCTCCAGGCAGGTGCCTAGTAGCTTCCACCAAGCAAGTGCCTAGTAGCTTCCACCAGGCATGTGCCTAGTAGCTTCCACCAGGCAGGTTCCTAGTAGCTTCCAGCAGGCGGGTGCCTAGTAGCTTCGTCCAGGCAGGTGACTAGTAGCTTACACCAGGAGATACCCCGTAGCTTCTTCCAGGCAGGTGCCCCGTAGCTTATATCAGGCAGGTGCCTAGAAGCTTCCACGAGCCAGGCGCCTAGTAGCTTCCACCAGGGAGGCACCTTGTAGCTTCCACTAGGCAGGTGCATAGTAGCTTGCACCAGGCAGGTGCCGAGTAACTTCCAGCAGGCAGGCGCCTAGTAGCTTCCACCAGGCATTTGCCTAGTAGCTTCCAACAGGCAGGTAACTAGTAGCTTCTACCAGGCAGGTTCCTAGTAGCTTGCGCCAGGCAGGTGCCTAGTAGGTTCCACTAGGCAGGTACATAGTAATTTCCACCAGGTAGGTGCCTAGATAAGATAAGATAAGATAAGATTTCGTTCGGATTTTTAACCCATGAGGGTTAGCCACCCAGGATAACCCAAGAAAGTCAGTGCGCCATCGAGGACTGTCTAACTTATTTCCATTGGGGTCCTTAATCTTGTCCCCTAGGATGCGACCCACACCAGTCGACTAACACCTAGGTACCTATTTGCTGCTAGGTGAACAGGACAACAGGTGTAAGGAAACGTGTCGAAATGTTTCCACCCTCCGGGAATCGAACCCGGGCCCTCCGTGTGTGAAGCGGGAGCTTTAGCCACCAGGCCACCGAGTAGCTTCCAACAGACAGGTGCCTAGTAGTTTCCACTAGGCAGGTGTCTTGAAGCCTCCAACAGGCAGGTGCCTTGTAGCTTCCACCAGGCAGGTGCCAAGTAGCTTCCACCAGGCAGGTGCCTAGTAGTTTCCACCAGGTAGGTGCCAAGTAGCTTCCAACAGACAGGTGCCTAGTAGTTTCCACTAGGCAGGTGTCTTGAAGCCTCCAACAGGCAGGTGCCTTGTAGCTTCCACCAGGCAGGTGCCAAGTAGCTTCCACCAGGCAGGTGCCTAGTAGCTTCCACCAGGAAGGCGCCTAGTAGCTTCCACAAGGCAGGTGCCCCGTAGTTTCCATCAGGCAGGTGCCCCGTAGCTTCCACCAGGCAGGTACCTAGTAGCTTCCACCAGGCAGATGCCTAGTAGCTTCCAACAGGCAGGTAACTAGTAGCTTCTACAAGGCAGATGTCCTGTAGCTTCAACCAGTGCAGGTTCCTAGTAGCTTGTGCCAGGCATGTGCCTAGTAGGTTCCACTAGGAAGGTACCTAGTAGTTTTTACCAGGTAGGTGCCTAGTAACTTGCAACAGACAGGTGCCCCGTAGCTTCCTCCAGGCAGGTGCCTAGTAGCTTCCACCAGGCAGGTGCCTAGTAGCTTCCACCAGGCAGGTGCCCCGTAGCTTCCTCCATGCAGGAGCCCCGTAGCATCCTCCAGGCAGGTGCCTAGTTGCTTCCACCAGGCAGGTGCCTAGTAGCTTACACCAGGCAGGTGCCCCGTAGTTTCCACCAGGCAGGTGCCTAGTAGCTTCCACCAGGCAGGTGCCCCGTAGTTTCCACCAGGTAGGTGCCTAGTAGCTTCCACTGCGCAGGCGCCTTGAAGCTTCCACCAGGCTGGTGCCTAGTAGCTTCAACCAGGCAGGTTCATAATAGCTTGCACTCGGCAGGTGCCTAGTAGCTTCCACTAGTCAGTTACCTAGTAGCTTCCACCAGGTAGGTGTCTAGTAGCTTCCAACAGACATGTGCCTAGTAGCTTCCATCGGGTAGGTGCCCTGTAGCTTCCACCAGGCAAGCACGTAGTAGCTTCCACCAGGCAGGTGCCCCGTAGCTTCCACCACGCATGTGCCCCGTAGCTTCCACCAGGCAGGTGTCCCGTAGCTTCCACCAGGCAGGTGCCCCGTATCATCCACCAAGCAGGTGCTCCGTAGCTTTCACCAGGCAGGCGCCTAGTAGCTTCCAGCATGCAGGCGCCTAGTAGCTTCCACCAGGCAGGCGCCTAGTAGCTTCCACCAAGCAGGTGCCTAATAGCTTCCACCAGGCAGGTGCCTAGTAGCTTCCACAATGCAGGCGCCTATTAGCTTCCACCAGGCAGGCGCCTAGTAGCTTCCACCAGGCAGGTGCCCCGTAGCTTCCACCAGGCAGGCGCCTAGTAGCTTCCACCAGACAGGCGCCTAGTAGCTTCCACCAGGCAGGTGTCTAGTAGCTTCCACCAGGTAGGTGCCTAGTAGCTTCCACCAGGCAGGTGCCTAGTAACTTCCACCAGGCAGGTGCCTTGTAGCTTCCACCAAGCAGGTGCCTAGTAGCTTCCACCAAGCAGGTGCCTAGTAGCTTCCACCAAGCAGGTGCCTAGTAGCTTCCACCAAGCAGGTGCCCCGTAGCTTCCACCAGGCTTGTGCCCCGTAGCTTCCACCAGGCAGGTGTCCCGTAGCTTCCACCAGGCAGGTGCCCCGTATCATCCACCAAGCAGGTGCTCCGTAGCTTTCACCAGGCAGGCGCCTAGTAGCTTCCAGCATGCAGGCGCCTAGTAGCTTCCACCAGGCAGGCGCCTAGTAGCTTCCACCAAGCAGGTGCCTAATAGCTTCCACCAGGCAGGTGCCTAGTAGCTTCCACAATGCAGGCGCCTATTAGCTTCCACCAGGCAGGCGCCTAGTAGCTTCCACCAGGCAGGTGCCCCATAGCTTCCACCAGGCAGGCGCCTAATAGCTTCCACCAGACAGGCGCCTAGTAGCTTCCACCAGGCAGGTGCCTAGTAGCTTCCACCAGGCAGGTGCCTAGTAGCTTCCACCAGGCAGGTGCCTAGTAGCTTCCACCAGGCAGGTGCCTAGTAGCTTCTACCAGGGAGGTTCCCCGTAGCTTCCACCAAGCAGCCCATCATATTTTTTATAGCAGGATGCCATCATTCAAAATAGATCAGTATAAAAAATAATCAAATTTAACTTCATTATAGGAATTCTGACTTTTGTCATGAGTTAATGATCCACAGAATGACTTTTTTTTTACTCACGGAAGGATTTAGCTGTCTTCATGCAGGAGCCAGGGCAGTTAGTGGTAATTTGAGTGCCCACTCCTCCGACGTAACACTTGAGGGCATATCCTGTCATTGAGGGAAGCAACTCTTACAATAATTTTTTTTTCAATTATAACATTAATAAATTCTACGAAACTGTATGTGTCAAGAAAATAAACAAAGATTTATGTTTCAAAACAATAATTTGGGTGGAGCTCTTTTACTGTTAAGATGTAAACGTCAACACAGCGATACCTCGACCAAATAAACACTAATTTTGCAAGTTGTTCCATTATTTAAAATCTCGTTCCGCTCAAGTTTAGCGCTCCCCATGATTATAATAATAATTTAAATCTCGTTAACAATAAGCCATTTAATCTATTATTGAGGTATTTGATAATTATGAAAACTGGTAAGAAAATTATAGAGATAATGAGCTTACCGGTGTGGAAGACGACCATGAGAGCAACAACAGCACAAACGACACTCCTCATTGTAGCTGTCTTCTTCTGTCAAGGAAATGAAACGTCATCACAATACTAGATCAACATCTCTTCACAATCATCTTACACTTCCTCACAAGGAATTTACACTTTCTGAAAGAATATAAACCTCACAAGAACTTTATACTTTCTCATAAGGAATATAGTGTTCACAAGGTACTTATTCACCTGCTTCTATTCTCTCACACAGGGAATGTAGTGTCTACCTGCGTGTATTCTCCCTCAAACCTTCGATGCACTTTGTGTTCTTGGATGACAATTTTTGATTCACTTACAATGTGCTGGAAAATTAATCAGAAATGCCGAGGTTGTAATGATTTGCATGAAGAATGAACCTGTGTGAGTCATTCAGCACAAGGTGAAGACTCGATCCTACGTTCACTAAACCTGTGTGAGTCATTCAGCACAAGGTGAAGACTCGATCCTACGTTCACTAAACCTGTGTGAGTCATTCAGCACAAGGTGAAGACTCGATCCTACGTTCACTAAACCTGTGTGAGTCATTCATCACAAGGTGAAGACTCGATCCTACGTTCACTAAACCTGTGTGAGTCATTCATCACAAGGTGAAGACTCGATCCTACGTTCACTAAACCTGTGTGAGTCATTCATCACAAGGTGAAGACTCGATCCTACGTTCACTAAACCTGTGTGAGTCATTCATCACAAGGTGAAGACTCGATCCTACGTTCACTAAACCTGTGTGAGTCATTCATCACAAGGTGAAGACTCGATCCTACGTTCACTAAACCTGTGTGAGTCATTCATCACAAGGTGAAGACTCGATCCTACGTTCACTAAACCTGTGTGAGTCATTCACGTTCACAAGGTGAAGACTCGATCCTACGTTCACTAAACCTGTGTGAGTCATTCATCACAAGGTGAAGACTCGATCCTACGTTCACTAAACCTGTGTGAGTCATTCATCACAAGGTGAAGACTCGATCCTACGTTCACTAAACCTGTGTGAGTCATTCATCACAAGGTGAAGACTCGATCCTACGTTCACTAAACCTGTGTGAGTCATTCAGCACAAGGTGAAGACTCGATCCTACGTTCACTAAACCTGTGTGAGTCATTCAGCACAAGGTGAAGACTCGATCCTACGTTCACTAAACCTGTGTGAGTCATTCAGCACAAGGTGAAGACTCGATCCTACGTTCACTAAACCTGTGTGAGTCATTCAGCACAAGGTGAAGACTCGATCCTACGTTCACTAAACCTGTGTGAGTCATTCATCACAAGGTGAAGACTCGATCCTACGTTCACTAAACCTGTGTGAGTCATTCATCACAAGGTGAAGACTCGATCCTACGTTCACTAAACCTGTGTGAGTCATTCATCACAAGGTGAAGACTCGATCCTACGTTCACTAAACCTGTGTGAGTCATTCATCACAAGGTGAAGACTCGATCCAACGTTCACTAAACCTGTGTGAGTCATTCATCACAAGGTGAAGACTCGATCCTACGTTCACTAAACCTGTGTGAGTCATTCATCACAAGGTGAAGACTCGATCCTACGTTCACTAAACCTGTGTGAGTCATTCAGCAAAAATAATAATTATGGTGAGAAAATAATGAAATTAGTAATAAAAGTTACATAATAGTATAGTGGTAATAACACTTATGGGCTACAAACGATGCAGAGAGAAGACTGCAGTCAGTGGTAATGTTGTGCCTGGGGGCAATGTGTGGTGTGAATGTTGTGTAGACTAGAACGTGTAGGGTTAATGAAAGTATTGTCCAGAGGGGTAAGGATTGGGAAAGGTGGTTGGGCACTTCGAGAAAATGGATCAAAATAGGATGACATGGAAGGTGTAAAATAGGATGACATGGAGGGTGTAGAATAGGATGATATGGAGGGTGTAAAATAGGATGACATGGAGGGTGTAGAATAGGATGACATGGAGGGTGTAGAATAGGATGACATGGAGGGTGTAGAATAGGATGACATGGAGGGTGTAGAATAGGATGACATGGAGGGTGTAAAAGGTTAGAAAGGTTAGAGGGAGGAGGTAAAGAAGGTTTTCTATGGAAAGGGTTTGGACATCCAGCAGGCGTGAGCGAGCATGTTAGATAGGGGCAAGTGGAAGGAAAGCGTTATTTTTTTTAATTGATGGGCTTTTGGAGTGTGTTTATAAAGTAACATTTATGAAGGGATTCAGTGAAACCAGTTAGCCGGATTTCAGTATTGGAGGTTGTTACGACTCTGCTGTCGTAACTTAAATAAAATGTTCCTGCCTCCTAAAGGCTGCTGACACTGCTGTCTCGGGGTTATAAAATTACTCTGAAAAAACACAGCAAACCTTGTGCCAGCTTGTGCTCAAATATTAAATAAAATTATTATTAGGAAGGACAAAAACTCACCTATGTAAAAATATATCTATATTAATAATAGTAACTTATATACAACCTACAATCTACTACAAAAAACCACCACACTCCAGCACATTAACTCACTAGCACACTGCTACTGATGAGTTAAACAAAATAAATCATCAGGGAGGCACCATGACATACACACCCCCGTCTTCACTTCTGTCTGGTAGACTAATTACCAGCAGGCAAAACACCATACAGTACTCTCGCATAAACAGGCCTCTGCATAGTAGGGCCTTATAGATAAACATGAGAGCACTTAAACACAAACACCTATAGTATACACTAAAAAACTTAGCAAAATTACCTACTCAAACTACCGCCCAAATATGACGACTTTACCCCCGTCACCACCCGACTCCTACTGAACTAAACACATCTCTCATCTGCTCCTGTCCTGGCCACTGCCTCACTGACAGGAATAAAATGCGTTAGCTTTCAGGGAATAATACACGTCCATTTTCAGTATACTACACGGAAAATGACATTATATATGAAGTGTTATTTTATATATATTTTTTAAGCATGTCACTGCATAACAGAGGTGGAAAGTACAATGCCTCCAATCTGAAGGAGAGATGGGGATATTGCAGTTTGGAGGTGCTTCTGAGCTGTAATGTCGGCACAACTCTGGAAAGACTGTGATAGAATGATGAAAGTATTTCTTCTTTTTCGGGTCACCCTTCCTCTGTGGGAGACGGCCATTGTTAGAAAATGTATATTATTATTAATAATAATATAGATATGTCATGAGTGTACACTAGTTATGTATCATGTATGTAAACTTGTCATGTATACCCGAATAACCAATGAATGACTATTAGGGTTTGTATTTTCAAATACCGCCTCAGCTAGTATCCGACAAGTCAGTCGATATCCAAGCATGGGCGAGACTAGATAAGTGACTGTATGGCTTATATTATTCTTCCAATAAAGGCAGAAGAAACCGCCATGAAGTGTTATTGTACATGTCAGTCAAGGAACCCACTGTCAAACCTCCAAGACAGATATGGTATCAGCTGTCACTGAAATCCTGTTTATGTCTGCGATCTAGATGGTTTTATTTCTTGTCATTTGTGTATCACTGCGCATAGCTTTAATTAACAATATAGTGTTATATTAGGATATACTCATGTATGGTTTATTAAGAACACTGCAAGACTCAGTGTTAAACATTGCAGTGTAGTAACTTTTGCAGATGATCCTGCTTTGGGTATATTTTCTTGATGAATTAAACAATTGCACAAATGGAAACGTTTTGGCAGCCAGCAGCTTCCTCAGCCCAGTACAGAGAAGAATGGTTGAAGATCGGAAGAAACTTGATGAAATCAGTCCCACTGCCTGGAGTCAGTGAATTCAGTCCATCAATCTTTAAAAGAGTGAAGCTTATATACTGCAGACAGGCGAGGCGAAGCAGTTGTAGATGGTGTCATCTTGGATAAATCCACTGGTGAAGGAATGTCATGCCAATATGTCAGGCAATCGTACAGTTAGCTTCCTTAACCTGTAGGAATGACCTACTTCCATATATATATATATATATATATATATATATATATATATATATATATATATATATATATATATATATATATATATATATATATATATATATACATATATATATTTATATGTCGAGCCGAATATGTAAAACTGGTCAATCAGCAAGAACTCATTTAAAATTAAGTCCTTTCTAAAAATTTATCTTACACGTTTAAAGATATATTTTTTCATTAATGTTAATGTAAAAATTTTTAATTTTGCACCAAAAGAATCTTAGAAAACTTACCTAACCTTATTATAACAAGAACAATTTATTTTAGCCTAACCCAACTATATATATTTTAGATTTGTTTACAATAATTTAATACTAAACAAACACAGTGAAATATATTTTTTTCGTTAGGTTCAGAATGATTTTGGCGAAATTATTGCATACACAAATTTTCGCTTGTCCTATATGGCAAGATGAACGTTGCTATTTAAGCCAAGATCGCAAGTTCTGCCTATTCGGCACGACATATATATATATATATATATATATATATATATATATATATATATATATATATATATATATATATATATATATATATATATATATATATACACACACACACACACACACACACACACACATACACACACACACACACACACACACACACACACACACACACACACACACACACACACACACACACACACACACACACACACACACGGAGTTTATCTGGAGAATGTTTCGAGGGGTCAACGTCCCCGCAGCTCGGTTTGAGACTAGAATCAGGGCCTGATTAACCCGGCAGTTATTGTTGGCCGCATGCAAACCGACATACGAACCACAGCCTGGTTGATCAGGTACTGACTTTAGGTGCCTGTCCAGTGCCTTACTGAAGACAGCCAGGGGTCTATTGGTAATCCCCCTTATGTATGCTGGGAGTCAGTTGAACAGTCTTGGGCCCCTAACACTTATTTTGTTGTCTCTTAACGTGCTAGTGACACCCCTGCTTTTCATTGGGGGAATGTTGCATCATCTGCAGAGTCTTTTGCTTTCATAGAGAGTGATATTCGTGTGCAAGTTTAGTACTAATCCCGCTAGGATTTTCAAAGCGTATATAATCATATATCTCTCACGTCTGCGTTCTAGAGAGTACAGGTTGAGGAACTTTAGGCATTCCCAGTAATTGAGCTGTTTTATCACAATTATATGTGCCTTGAAGGATCTCTGTACATATTCTAGGTCAGCAATTTCACCTGTCTTGAAAGGTGCTGTTAGTGTGCAGCAATATTCCAGCCTAGATAGAACAAGCGACCTGAAGAGTGTCATCATGGGCTTGGCCTCCCTAGTTTTGAAGGTTCTCATTATCCATCCTGTCATATTTCTAGCAGATGCGATTAATACAATGTTATGGTCCTTGAAGGTGAGATCCTCCGACATGATCACTCCCAGATCTTTTACATTAGTTTTTCATTCTATTGTGTGGTTGGAATTTGTTTTAATTTCCTCACATTTTTGCATATCGGAGTAACTGAAATTTCTCATCACTGAACTTATTGTTTTCTGCGGCCCGTTTAAAAATCTGGCCGATGTCCGTCTGGAGTCTTGCGGTATCTTCAATGGAGGACACTGCCATGCAAATTCGGGTGACATCTGCAAAGGAAGAAACGGTGCTGTGGCTTACATCCCTGTTTGTCAGGTATGAGGATGAGGAATACAATGGGAGCGAGTAGTGTGCCTTGTGGCACACAGCTCCTCACCGCAGCTGCCTCACACAGCTTCTCACCGCAGCTGCCTCACACAGCTCCTCACCGCAGCTGCCTCACACAGCTTCTCACCGCAGCTGCCTCACACAGCTTCTCACCGCAGCTGCCTCACACAGCTTCTCACCGTAGCTGCCTCACACAGCTCCTCACCGTAGCTGCCTCACACAGCTCCTCACCGTAGCTGCCTCACACTTGACTCTCTCTTTACTACTGCTCTTTGTGTTCTCTTTGTTATGGAATTATCGATCTCTATACAAACTTTTCCTGTTATTCCTTTATTCCGCAATTTTGTGAGCTATTACACCATGGTCACAGCCGGACTGTGGCTCGTATGTTGGACTGCGTGCAGCCAGCAGTAACAGCCTGGTTGATCAGGCTCTGATCCACCAGGAGGCCTGGTCACAGACCGGGCCGCGGGGGCGTTGATCCCCAGTACTCTCTCCAACAAACTCCAGGTCACACTTGCCAAAGAACATAAGAAGGAGCACTACCGTACTGGCTAATGCGAGGCAAGTCCAAGTCACCAACCAACTTATGCCACTGACCCATCCCAGTCAGGTCCAGGTCACATCCACTTAAGGAAGGAGCACGGCATCAGACCTACTAGCACAAGCTAGTCGGGTCCAACTCACACCTACACAAACCCACTCAGGTATATATCTGACCAATTTTTAAAACTCCACAGCATATTAGTTTCTATGACAGTGCTCAGGAGTTTGTTCCACTCATCCACAACTCTATTACCAAACCAGTGCTTTCCTATATCCTTCCTGAATCTGAATTTTTCCAACTTGAAACCGTTGCTGCGAGTCCTGTCTTGGGTAGATATTTTTAGCATGCTATTTACATCCCCTTTATTTATTCCTGATTTCCATTTATACACCTCAGTCATATCCCCCCTAATTCTACACCTTTCTAGAGAGTGCAGATTCAGGGCCCTTAGTCTATCCTCATAGGGAAGATTTCTGATACATGGGATCATCTTTGTCATCCTCCTCTGTACGTTTTCCAGAGCATTTATATCCATTCTGAAATACGGTGACCAGAACTGAGCAGCATAGTCTAAATGAGGCCTAACCAAGGATATATAGAGTTGAAGAACACCCTGATGACTTCTATTATTTATACTTCTAGATACGAAGCGTGTGTGCCCTATGTACCAGGCACACACGCATTGTACACCAGGCACCCACGCATTGTACACCAGGCACCCACGCATTGTACACCAGGCACCCACGCATTGTACAAGGGCACCCACGCATTGTACACCGGGCACCCACGCATTGTACACTGGGCACCCACGCATTGTACACGGGGCACCCACACATTGTACACTGGGCACCCATGCAATGTACACAGGGCACCCACACATTGTACAAGGGCACCCATGCATTGTACACTGGGCACCCATGCAATGTACACAGGGCACCCACACATTGTACAAGGGCACCCATGCATTGTACACCAGGCACCCACGCACTGTACACCGGGCACCCACGCATTGTACAAGGGCACCCGCACATTGTACAAGGGCACCCATGCATTGTACACCTGGCTCCCACGCACTGTACACTGGGCACCCATGCATTGTACACAGGGCACCCACTCATTGTACACCGGGCACCCACTCATTGTACACCGGGCACCAACGCATTGTACACAGGGCACCCACGCATTGTACACCGGGAACCCACGCATTGTACCTACACCGGGCACCCACGCATTGTATACCGGGCACCCACGCATTGTACACCGGGCACCCACGCATTGTACACAGGGCACCCACGCATTGTGCACCGGGAACCCACGCATTGTACCTACACCGGGCACCCACGCATTGTATACCGGGCACCCACGCATTGTACACCGGGCACTCACGCATTGTACACCGGGCACCCACGCCTTGCACACCGGGCACCCACGCATTGTACACCGGGCGCCCACGCATTGTACACAGGGCACCCACGCATTGTATTACCTGGAGTTTACCTGGAGAGAGTTCCGGGGGTCAACGCCCCCGCGGCCCGGTCTGTGACCAGGCCTCCTGGTGGATCAGAGCCTGATCAACCAGGCTGTTGCTGCTGGCTGCACGCAAACCAACGTACGAGCCAGAGCCCGGCTGATCAGGAACCGACTTTAGGTGCTTGTCCAGTGCCAGCTTGAAGACTGCCAGGGGTCTGTTGGTAATCCCCCTTATGTGTGCTGGGAGGCAGTTGAACAGTCTCGGGCCCCTGACACTTATTGTATGGTCTCTTAACGTGCTAGTGACACCCCTGCTTTTCATTGGGGGGATGGTGCATCGTCTGCCAAGTGCTTTCGTAGTGAGTGATTTTCGTGTGCAAGTTTGGTACTAGTCCCTCTAGGATTTTCCAGGTGTATATAATCGTGTATCTCTTCCTCCTGCGTTCCAGGGAATACAGGTTTAGGAACCTCAAGCGCTCCCAGTAATTGAGGTGTTTTATCTCCGTTATGCGTGCCGTGAAGGTTCTCTGTACATTTTCTAGGTCGGCAATTTCACCTGCCTTGTAAGGTGCTGTTAGTGTGCAGCAATATTCCAGCCTAGATAGAACAAGTGACCTGAAGAGTGTCATCATGGGCTTGGCCTCCCTAGTTTTGAAGGTTCTCATTATCCATCCTGTCATTTTTCTAGCAGATGCGATTGATACAATGTTATGGTCCTTGAAGGTGAGATCCTCTGACATAATCACTCCCAGGTCTTTGACGTTGGTGTTTCGCTCTATTTTGTGGCCAGAATTTGTTTTGTACTCTGATGAAGATTTAATTTCCTCATGTTTACCATATCTGAGTAATTGAAATTTCTCATCGTTGAACTTCATATTGTTTTCTGCAGCCCACTGAAAGATTTGGTTGATGTCCGCCTGGAGCCTTGCAATGTCTGCAATGGGGAACCCACGCATTGTACACTGGGCACCCACGCATTGTATACCGGGAACCCACGCATTGTACACCGGGCACCCACGCATTGTACACCGGGCTCCCATCATTGTACACCGGGCACTCACGCACTGTACACCGGGCACTCACGCATTGTACACCGGGCACCCACGCATTGTACACCGGGCACCCACGCATTGTACATAGGGCACCCACGCATTGTACACCGGGCACCCACGCATTGTACACTGGGCACCCACGCATTGTACACCGGGCACCCACGCATTGTACACCTAACACCCACGCATTGTACACCGTGCAGCCACGCATTGTACACCGTGCACCCACGCATTGTACACCGGGCACCCACGCATTGTACACCGTGCAGCCACGCATTGTACACCATGCACCCACGCATTGTACACCGGGGACCCACGCATTGTACACTGTGCAGCCACGCATTGTACACCGGGCACCCACGCATTGTACACCGGGCACCCACGCATTGTACACCACGCAGCCACGCATTGTACACCACGCAGCCACGCATTGTACACCACGCAGCCACGCATTGTACACCACGCAGCCACTGCAGACACATTCATCACCTTCAAAACTACCATTAGAAAACATCTTATCTCCCTGATACACCCCGTCAACTAACTACACGAATACCACCTGGTGGTTCACACTTACACTCACTCACCCATTTGACCATAAACAGAAATATTAATCTCAGTCTTAAAATAATGAATCCTATGATACTCCAATACTGAAACTATGTACTGTGCCAAAACAAAAGCATTCACATTGCTAAACTCACAAACTAGTATTTAGTCACTTAGCCATAATACCAACTTATCTCATAATTTGTAATATTTTACAATTAAGAATAAAATTAAGTCTGCCAGAAATGCCTAGCCATGCTAAGCGTTCTAGTGGTACACTCTGTAATCACAATCTTACTACATGTAAACCACACAACAACCAAATTTCTGTAAACTCAGCATTGTAATCCTTATAGAGAATAAACTTTGAATTTGAATTTGAATTTGTACACCACGCAGCCACGCACTGTACACCACGCAGCCACGCACTGTACACCACGCAGCCACGCACTGTACACCACGCAGCCACGCACTGTACACCACGCAGCCACGCACTGTACACCACGCAGCCACGCACTGTACACCACGCAGCCACGCACTGTACACCACGCAGCCACGCATGGAAATAGTCCGTGGAACCTTTCCCAGTTATACTTTCATCTTCCTCAATTAAACGTTCATTTTACCCAATTATACGTTCATCTTGCACAGTTAGACGTTCATCTTGCCAATTTATACGTTCATCTTGCCCAGTTATACGCTCATTTTCCCAGTTTTACGTTCATCTTGCAAGTTAGACGTTCATCTTGCCCATTTATACGTTCATCTTGCCCAGTCAGACGTTCATTTTGCCAAATTATACGTTCATCTTGCGCAGTTAGACGTTCATCTTGCACAGTTAGACGTTCATCTTGCACAGTTAGACGTTCATCTTGCCCATTTATACGTTCATCTTGCCCAGTTAGACGTTCATTTTCCCAGTTTTACGTTCATCTTGCAAGTTAGACGTTCATCTTGCCCAGTTATACGTTCATCTTGCACAGACGTTCATCTTGCACAGTTAGACGTTCATCTCACACAGACTTTCATCTTACACAGTTAGACGTTCATCTTGCCCAGTTATACGTTCATCTTACACAGACGTTCATCTTGCACAGTTATACGTTCTTCTTGCCCAGTTGTACGTTCATCTTACAGAGACGTCTATCTTACACAGTTAGACGTTCATCTTCCCCAGTTATACGTTCATCTTTCACAGACGTTCATCTTCCCTAGTTATACGTTCATCTTACACAGACGTTTATCTTCCCCAGTTATACGTTCATCTTCCCCAGTTATACGTTCATCTTACACAGATTTTCATTTTCCCCAGTACCAACAATACCACCAGTCCGATAACATTCTTCTTTGCAAATATACAGGGTCTAAAGCCAGCAACAAACAACAAAATACCTTTCATCCGTGGACTGCTTGCAGAGGCAAAGGCAATGTTCGCGGCTTTCACTGAGACCCACATAAAGGATCATTTGGACAACGAAATATGGATCCCAGGTTACAACCTATACAGATGTGACAGAGTGAACAGGCAAAAGGGGGGGGGGGGGGTTGGCCTGTACATTGCAGAGTCACTTGTTTGCACAGAACTGCTAAATGCCTCAAATGATGTAGTGGAAGTTTTAGCAGTAAAGGTCGAGAACCAAAACCTAGTCATTGTGATAGTCTACAAGCCTCCGGATGCAACATCCCAGCAATTCCAGGAACAGCTGTTAAAAATTGACCACTGTCTGGAAAACCTTCCAGCTCCTGCACCCAACATCCTGCTCCTGGGGGATTTCAACTTAAGGCACCTAAAATGGAGGAATATAGCAAATAATATTGTTGCAGTAATAACACCAGGAGGCAGCTCTGATGAAAACTCACACTCACGCGAGCTTTTAAATCTCTGCACAAAATTCAATTTAAACCAGCAAATAATAGAGCCTACTAGACTGGAGAATACACTAGACCTCATCTTCACTAACAATGATGATCTGATAAGAAATATCACCATATCAAAAACAATATACTCAGATCACAACATAATTGAGGTTCAGTCATGTATGCGCGGAGCCCCAGACCGACATAATGAGATTAGTCACGAGGGAGCATTCACCAAATTCAACTTCAATAACAAAAACATAAAGTGGGACCAAGTAAACCAAGTCCTAACCGATATAAGCTGGGAAGATATACTAAGCAACACAGACCCCAACTTATGCCTAGAACAGATTAACTCAGTGGCACTCGATGTATGCACAAGGCTTATTCCTCTAAGAAAAAGGAGGAGTAGATGTAAAACAGAAAGAGACAGGCGCTCCCTTTACAGGCGACGGAAAAGAATAACAGAGCGGCTAAAAGAGGTCAATATATCTGAAATGCGTAGGGAGACACTGGTCAGAGAAATAGCAAGCATCGAACTTAAGCTAAAAGAATCCTTTAGGAGTCAGGAATCGCGGGAAGAACTAAAAGCCATAAATGAAATCGAAAGAAACCCAAAGTATTTCTTCTCCTATGCCAAATCAAAATCGAGAACAACGTCCAGTATTGGGCCCCTACTTAAACAAGATGGGTCCTACACAGATGACAGCAAGGAAATGAGTGAGCTACTCAAGTCCCAATATGACTCAGTTTTTAGCAAGCCGCTAACCAGACTGAGAGTAGAAGATCAAAATGAATTTTTTATGAGAGAGCCACAAAATTTGATTAACACAAGCCTATCCGATGTTATCCTGACGCCAAATGACTTCGAACAGGCGATAAATGACATGCCCATGCACTCTGCCCCAGGGCCAGACTCATGGAACTCTGTGTTCATCAAGAACTGCAAGAAGCCCCTATCACGAGCCTTTTCCATCCTATGGAGAGGGAGCATGGACACGGGGGTCGTCCCACAGTTACTAAAAACAACAGACATAGCCCCACTCCACAAAGGGGGCAGTAAAGCAACAGCAAAGAACTACAGACCAATAGCACTAACATCCCATATCATAAAAATCTTTGAAAGGGTCCTAAGAAGCAAGATCACCACCCATCTAGAAACCCATCAGTTACACAACCCAGGGCAACATGGGTTTAGAACAGGTCGCTCCTGTCTGTCTCAACTATTGGACCACTACGACAAGGTCCTAAATGCACTAGAAGACAAAAAGAATGCAGATGTAATATATACAGATTTTGCTAAAGCCTTCGACAAGTGTGACCATGGCGTAATAGCGCACAAAATGCGTGCTAAAGGAATAACAGGAAAAGTCGGTCGATGGATCTATAATTTCCTCACTAACAGAACACAGAGAGTAGTCGTCAACAGAGTAAAGTCCGAGGCAGCTACGGTGAAAAGCTCTGTTCCACAAGGCACAGTACTCGCTCCCATCTTGTTCCTCATCCTTATATCCGACATAGACAAGGATGTCAGCCACAGCACCGTGTCTTCCTTTGCAGATGACACCCGAATCTGCATGACAGTGTCTTCCATTGCAGACACTGCAAAGCTCCAGGCAGGGTGGCCTGGTGGCTAAAGCTCCCGCTTCACACACGGAGGGCCCGGGTTCGATTCCCGGCGGGTGGAAACATTCGACACGTTTCCTTACACCTGTTGTCCTGTTCACCTAGCAGCAAATAGGTACCTGGGTGTTAGTCGACTGGTGTGGGTCGCATCCTGGGGGACAAGATTAAGGACCCCAATGGAAATAAGTTAGACAGTCCTCGATGACGCACTGACTTTCTTGGGTTATCCTGGGTGGCTAACCCTCCGGGGTTAAAAATCCGAACGAAATCTCTCTCTCTCTCTTATAACATTGTATCAATCGCATCTGCTAGAAAAATGACAGGATGGATAATGAGAACCTTCAAAACTAGGGAGGCCAAGCCCATGATGACACTCTTCAGGTCACTTGTTCTATCTAGGCTGGAATATTGCTGCACACTAACAGCACCTTTCAAGGCAGGTGAAATTGCCGACCTAGAAAATGTACAGAGAACTTTCACGGCGCGCATAACGGAGATAAAACACCTCAATTATTGGGAGCGTTTGAGGTTCCTAAACCTGTATTCCCTGGAACGCAGGAGGGAGAGATACATGATTATATACACCTGGAAAATCCTAGAGGGACTAGTACCGAACTTGCACACGAAAATCACTCATTACGAAAGCAAAAGACTTGGCAGACGATGCACCATATCCCCAATGAAAAGCAGGGGTGTCACTAGCACGTTAAGAGACCATACAATAAGTGTCAGGGGCCCGAGACTGTTCAACTGCCTCCCAGCACACATAAGGGGGATTACCAACAGACCCCTGGCAGTCTTCAAGCTGGCACTGGACAAGCACCTAAAGTCAGTTCCGGATCAGCCGGGCTGTGGCTCGTATGTTGGTTTGCGTGCAGCCAGCAGCAACAGCCTGGTTGATCAGGCTCTGATCCACCAGGAGGCCTGGTCTCAGACCGGGCCGCGGGGGCGTTGACCCCCGGAACTCTCTCCAGGTAAACTCCAGGTAATACGTTCATCTTCCCCAGTTATACGTTCATCTTAATCAGACGTTCATCTTTCCCTGTTATACGTTCATCTTTCCCAGTTATACGTTCATCTTACTAAGTTAGACGTTCATCTTGCTCAGTTATACGTTCATCTTGCCCAGTTATACGTTCATCTTGCCCAGTTTACGTTCATCTTACTCAGTTAGACGTTCATCTTGTCCAGTTATACGTTCATATTGTCTTGTTATACGTTCACCTTACACAGTTATACGTTCATCTTACTCAATTATACGTTCATCTTCCCCAGTTATACGTTCATCTTGCCCAGTTATACGTTCATCTTTCCCAGTTATACGTTCTTCTTACACAGACGTTCATCTTACCCTGTTATACGTTCATCTTTCCCAGTAATACGTTCATCTTGCCCAGTTATACGTTCGTCTTGTCTAGTTATACGTTCATATTACTCAGTTTGACGTTCATCTTGCCCAGTTATACGTTCATCTTGTCTTGTTATACGTCCATCTTACTCTATACGTTCATCCTACCCAGTTATACGTTCATCTTAAACAGTTGTACGTTCATGTTACTCAGCTAGACGTTCATCTTCCCCAGTTATACGTTCGTCTTACTCAGACGTTCATCTTACTCAGTTATACGTTCATCTTCCTCAGTCATACGTTCATCTTAACAGTTATACGTTCATCTTACTCAGTTATACGTTCATCTTACTCAGTTAGACGTTCATCTTACTCAGACTTTCATATCATTCAGTTATACGTTCATCTTTCCCAGTTATACGTTCATCTTACTCAGTTATACTTTCATCTCACTCAGTTATACGTTCATCTTTCCCAGTTATACGTTCATCTTGCTCAGTTATACGCTCATCTTACTCAGTTATACGTTCATCTTCCCCAGTTATACGTTCATCTTAGACGTTCATCTTCCCCAGTTATACGTTCATCTTACTCAGTTATACGTTCATCTCACTCAGACGTTCATTTTACTCAGTTATACGTTCATCTTCCCCAGTTATGCTTTCATCTTCCCCAGTTATACGTTCATCTTACTCAGTTATACGTTCATCTTACTCAGTTATACGTTCATCTTAGTCAGTTAGACGTTCATCTTACTCATGCGTTCATCTTACTCAGTTATACGTTCATCTTCCCCAGTTATACGTTCATCTTACTCAGTTATACGTTCATCACACTCAGACGTTCATCTTACTCAGTTAGACGTTCATCTTACTCAGTTATACGTTCATCTTAGTTAGACGTTCAACTTACCCAGACGTTCATCTTACTCAGACGTTCATCTTACTCAGTTATACGTTCATCTTACTCATACGTTCATCTTGCTCAGACGTTCATCTTACTCAGTTATACGTTCATCTTAGTTATACGTTCATCTTCCCCAGTTATACGATCATCTTACTCAGACGTTCATCTTACTCAGTTATACGTTCATCTTACTCAGTTATACGTTCATCTTACTCATTTATACGTTCATCTTAGTTAGACGTTCATCTTACTCAGTTATACGTTCATCTTACTCAGTTATACGTTCATCTTACTCAGACGTTCATCTTACTCAGTTATACGTTCATCTTAGACGTTCATCTTACTCAGTTAGACGTTCATCTTATTCAGTTATACGTTCATCTTACTCATACGTTCATCTTTCTCAGACGTTCATCTTACTCAGTTAGACGTTCATCTTTCTCAGACGTTAATATAACTCAGTTATACATTCATCTTACTCAGACGTTCATCTTACTCAGTTATACGTTCATCTTACTCACTTCTACGTTCATCTTACTCAGTTGTACGTTCATCTTACTCACTTCTACGTTCATCTTACTCAGTTAGATGCTCATCTTTCTCAGACGTTCATCTTACTCAGTTATACGTTCATCTTACTCAGACGTTCATCTTTCTCAGACGTTCATCTTACTCAGTTAGACGTTCATCTTACTCAGACGTTCATCTTTCTCAGACGTTCATCTTACTCAGTTAGACGTTCATCTTACTCAGACGTTCATCTTACTAAGTTAGACGTTCATCTTTCTCAGACGCTCATCTTACTCAGTTAGACGTTCATCTTACTCAGCTAGACGTTCATCTTACTCAGTAAGACGTTCATCTTACTCAGTTATACGTTCATCTTACTCAGACGTTCATCTTACTCAGACGTTCATCTTACTCAAACGTTCATCTTACTCAGTTAGACGTTCATCTTACTCAGTTAGACGTTCATCTTACTCAGTTAGACGTTCATCTTACTAAGTTAGACGTTCATCATTCTCAGACGTTCATCTTAATCAGTTAGACGTTCATCTTTCTCAGACGTTCATCTTACTCAGTTAGACGTTTATCTTACTCAGTAAGACGTTCATCTTACTCAGACGTTCATCTTACTCAGTTAGACGTTCATCTTACTCAGTTAGACGTTCATCTTACTCAGTTAGACGTTCATCTTACTCAGTTAGACGTTCATCTTACTTAGTTAGACGTTCATCTTACTAAGTTAGACGTTCATCTTTCTTAGACGTTCATCTTACTCAGTTAGACGTTCATCTTACTCAGACGTTTATCTTACTAAGTTAGACGTTCATCTTACTCAGTAAGACGTTCATCTTACTCAGACGTTCATCTTACTCAGTTAGACGTTCATCTTACTCAGTTATACGTTCATCTTACTCAGTTAGACCTTCATCTTTCTCAGACGTTCATCTTACTCAGTTAGACGTTCATCTTACTCAGTTATACGTTCATCTTACTCAGTTAGACGTTCATCTTTCTCAGACGTTCATCTTACTCAGACGTTCATCTTACTCAGTTATACGTTCATCTTGCTCAGTTAGACGTTCATCTTTCTCAGACGTTCATCTTACTCAGACGTTCATCTTACTCAGTTATACGTTCATCTTACTCAGTAAGACGTTCATCTTACTCAGTTATACGTTCATCTTACTCAGACGTTTATCTTACTAAGTTAGACGTTTATCTTACTCAGTAAGACGTTCATCTTACTCAGACGTTCATCTTACTCAGTTAGACGTTCATCTTACTCAGTTATACGTTCATCTTACTCAGTTAGACCTTCATCTTTCTCAGACGTTCATCTTACTCAGTTAGACGTTCATCTTACTCAGTTATACGTTCATCTTACTCAGTTAGACGTTCATCTTTCTCAGACGTTCATCTTACTCAGACGTTCATCTTACTCAGTTATACGTTCATCTTGCTCAGTTAGACGTTCATCTTTCTCAGACGTTCATCTTACTCAGACGTTCATCTTACTCAGTTATACGTTCATCTTACTCAGTTAGACGTTCATCTTTCTCAGACGTTCATCTTACTCAGTTAGACGTTCATCTTATTCAGACGTTCATCTTTCTCAGACGTTCATCTTACTCAGTTAGACGTTCATCTTACTCAGACGGTCATCTTACTAAGTTAGACGTTCATCTTACTCAGCTAGACGTTCGTCTTACTCAGTAAGACGTTCATCTTACTCAGTTATACGTTCATCTTACTCAGACGTTCATCTTACTCAGTTAGACGTTCATCTTACTCAGTAAGACGTTCATCTTACTCAGTTAGACATTCATCTTACTCAGTTAGACGTTCATCTTACTCAGTTAGACGTTCATCTTACTCAGTAAGACGTTCATCTTACTCAGTTAGACATTCATCTTACTCAGTTAGACGTTCATCTTCCCCAGTTATACGTTCATCTTAGACGTTCATCTTCCCCAGTTATACGTTCATCTTACTCAGTTATACGTTCATCTCATTCAGACGTTCATTTTACTCAGTTATACGTTCATCTTCCCCAGTTATGCTTTCATCTTCCCCAGTTATACGTTCATCTTACTCAGTTATACGTTCATCTTACTCAGTTATACGTTCATCTTAGTCAGTTAGACGTTCATCTTACTCATGCGTTCATCTTACTCAGTTATACGTTCATCTTCCCCAGTTATACGTTCATCTTACTCAGTTATACGTTCATCACACTCAGACGTTCATCTTACTCAGTTAGACGTTCATCTTACTCAGTTATACGTTCATCTTAGTTAGACGTTCAACTTACCCAGACGTTCATCTTACTCAGACGTTCATCTTACTCAGTTATACGTTCATCTTACTCATACGTTCATCTTGCTCAGACGTTCATCTTACTCAGTTATACGTTCATCTTAGTTATACGTTCATCTTCCCCAGTTATACGATCATCTTACTCAGACGTTCATCTTACTCAGTTATACGTTCATCTTACTCAGTTATACGTTCATCTTACTCATTTATACGTTCATCTTAGTTAGACGTTCATCTTACTCAGTTATACGTTCATCTTACTCAGTTATACGTTCATCTTACTCAGACGTTCATCTTACTCAGTTATACGTTCATCTTAGACGTTCATCTTACTCAGTTAGACGTTCATCTTATTCAGTTATACGTTCATCTTGCTCATACGTTCATCTTTCTCAGACGTTCATCTTACTCAGACGTTCATCTTTCTCAGACGTTAATATAACTCAGTTATACATTCATCTTACTCAGACGTTCATCTTACTCAGTTATACGTTCATCTTACTCACTTCTACGTTCATCTTACTCAGTTTTACGTTCATCTTACTCACTTCTACGTTCATCTTACTCAGTTAGATGCTCATCTTTCTCAGACGTTCATCTTACTCAGTTATACGTTCATCTTACTCAGACGTTCATCTTTCTCAGACGTTCATCTTACTCAGTTAGACGTTCATCTTACTCAGACGTTCATCTTTCTCAGACGTTCATCTTACTCAGTTAGACGTTCATCTTACTCAGACGTTCATCTTACTAAGTTAGACGTTCATCTTTCTCAGACGCTCATCTTACTCAGTTAGACGTTCATCTTACTCAGCTAGACGTTCATCTTACTCAGTAAGACGTTCATCTTACTAAGTTATACGTTCATCTTACTCAGACGTTCATCTTACTCAGACGTTCATCTTACTCAAACGTTCATCTTACTCAGTTAGACGTTCATCTTACTCAGTTAGACGTTCATCTTACTCAGTTAGACGTTCATCTTACTAAGTTAGACGTTCATCTTTCTCAGACGTTCATCTTAATCAGTTAGACGTTCATCTTTCTCAGACGTTCATCTTACTCAGTTAGACGTTTATCTTACTCAGTAAGACGTTCATCTTACTCAGACGTTCATCTTACTCAGTTAGACGTTCATCTTACTCAGTTAGACGTTCATCTTACTCAGTTAGACGTTCATCTTACTCAGTTAGACGTTCATCTTACTTAGTTAGACGTTCATCTTACTAAGTTAGACGTTCATCTTTCTTAGACGTTCATCTTACTCAGTTAGACGTTCATCTTACTCAGACGTTTATCTTACTAAGTTAGACGTTTATCTTACTCAGTAAGACGTTCATCTTACTCAGACGTTCATCTTACTCAGTTAGACGTTCATCTTACTCAGTTATACGTTCATCTTACTCAGTTAGACCTTCATCTTTCTCAGACGTTCATCTTACTCAGTTAGACGTTCATCTTACTCAGTTATACGTTCATCTTACTCAGTTAGACGTTCATCTTTCTCAGACGTTCATCTTACTCAGACGTTCATCTTACTCAGTTATACGTTCATCTTGCTCAGTTAGACGTTCATCTTTCTCAGACGTTCATCTTACTCAGACGTTCATCTTACTCAGTTATACGTTCATCTTACTCAGTAAGACGTTCATCTTACTCAGTTATACGTTCATCTTACTCAGACGTTTATCTTACTAAGTTAGACGTTTATCTTACTCAGTAAGACGTTCATCTTACTCAGACGTTCATCTTACTCAGTTAGATGTTCATCTTACTCAGTTATACGTTCATCTTACTCAGTTAGACCTTCATCTTTCTCAGACGTTCATCTTACTCAGTTAGACGTTCATCTTACTCAGTTATACGTTCATCTTACTCAGTTAGACGTTCATCTTTCTCAGACGTTCATCTTACTCAGACGTTCATCTTACTCAGTTATACGTTCATCTTGCTCAGTTAGACGTTCATCTTTCTCAGACGTTCATCTTACTCAGACGTTCATCTTACTCAGTTATACGTTCATCTTACTCAGTTAGACGTTCATCTTTCTCAGACGTTCATCTTACTCAGTTAGACGTTCATCTTATTCAGACGTTCATCTTTCTCAGACGTTCATCTTACTCAGTTAGACGTTCATCTTACTCAGACGGTCATCTTACTAAGTTAGACGTTCATCTTACTCAGCTAGACGTTCGTCTTACTCAGTAAGACGTTCATCTTACTCAGTTATACGTTCATCTTACTCAGACGTTCATCTTACTCAGTTAGACGTTCATCTTACTCAGTAAGACGTTCATCTTACTCAGTTAGACATTCATCTTACTCAGTTAGACGTTCATCTTACTCAGTTAGACGTTCATCTTACTCAGTTAGACGTTCATCTTACTAAGTTAGACGTTCATCTTTCTCAGACGTTCATCTTACTCAGTTAGACGTTCATCTTACTCAGTTAGACGTTCATCTCTCTCAGACGTTCATCTTACTCAGTTATACGTTCATCTTACTCAGTTAGACGTTCATCTCTCTCAGACGTTCATCTTACTCAGTTAGACGTTCATCTTACTCAGTTATACGTTCATTTTACTCAGACGTTCATCTTATTCAGTTAGACGTTCATCTTACTCAGTAAGACGCTCATCTTTCTCAGACGTTCATCTTACTCAGTTATACGTTCATTTTACTCAGACGTTCATCTTATTCAGTTAGACGTTCATCTTACTCAGTAAGACGCTCATCTTACTCAGACGTTCATCTTATTCAGTTAAACGTTCATCTTACTCAGTAAGACGTTCATCTTACTCAGACGATCATCTTACTCAGTTAGACGTTCATCTTACTCAGTTAGACGTTCATTTTACTAAGTTAGACGTTCATCTTTCTCAGACGTTCATCTTTCTCACTTAGACGTTCATCTTACTCAGACGTTCATCTTTCTCAGGCGTTCATCTTACTCAGTTATACGTTCATCTTACTCAGTTAGACGCTCATCTTTCTCAGACGTTCATCTTACTCAGACGTTCATCTTACTCAGCTAGACGTTCATCTTGCTCAGTAAGACGTTCATCTTACTTAGTTATACGTTCATCTTACTCAGTAAGACGTTCATCTTACTCAGACGTTCATCTTACTCAGACGTTCATCTTACTCAGACGTTCATCTTACTCAGACGTTCATCTTACTCAGACGTTCCAATAAGACGTTCTCGAGTATTAAATGAAAATTTTTGAAAAATTAAAAGAAAATTTGGCTGATAATTTACTTTCTATATAGAAATTCTCATTAAAATCGTTTTAATATTGAAAGGAAAAAATATTTTATTTTCATTTTTGAAAAAACCAATTTGATAAAACTGGAAAAAATATATATATATATATATATATATATATATATATATATATATATATATATATATATATATATATATATATATATATATATATATATATATATATATATATATATATATATATATATATATATATATTGGGTATTTAGCAATCATACAGCTCAATATTAATGCAAAAAATCCTTGTTAAGATATTCTGCAATTTAGGGTTTGAAGCTGATCGGAAGAAGCATTCATTAGTTATTATCTGTGTAACAATTTTTTTTGACAAAATTAGAAAATTTAAATTTCCTCAGCTGAAAGTGTGTGACAAGTTGTGTTTTGGAAGAATCCACTAATATTAAAAGTTTGAAGCCAGTCGGAAAAGGCATTCTAGAGTAATTTAGTTATATCAGTAAAGTTTGAAGTTTGTAATTATTCAGACTAAACTTATGGCTTAATAAAGTATTAGAAAAATGTATCGGAAATAATATTTCCGGGTCAATTAAATGATATATTTTTTATTTATTGCATAGAAATTGAACCTAACTTTTTTTTATCGAATAAAATAGACAAGTTAGGACTTAGGGCAGCCAGTGGCAGCATAAGCCACACCATTAGTGACAGTTTCAAGCCGATCAGAGGAGTCATTCTGCAGTTATGTCATGGATTCCAACGATTTTATATTTTTACTATTTTAGTTAATAAACAAATATTATGCACGCAAATTAAACTTAACAGCCTTAAGACGCATCACCTACTGAACACTGAAGACGTTAAGAAGACGTAAACTCAAATTCACTTTACGTTATTTAACGGAATAAAATTTGATATTTTACAGTCATCAAATTTCCGCATATTAGTACGAATTTTATTATTTGCTGTTATGGTATTTTTAGCACGTTTTTGAACGTTGGAAACTGCACGACCGAGGATTTTTAAAGCTAGCCGAGCAGTTCCTGGAAATGGGTTCAACAGCTGCGGTTATCAGGAAATGGGTTCAACAGCTGCGGTTATCAGGAAATGGGTTCAACAGCTGCGGTTATCAGGAAACGGGTTCAACAGCTGCGGTTATCGGTAAATGGGTTCAATAGCTGCGGTTATCGGGAAATGGGTTCAACAGCTGCGGTTATCGGGAAATGGGTTCAACAGCTGCGGTTATCGGGAAATGGGTTCAACAGCTGCGGTTATCGGGAAATGGGTTCAACAGCTGCGGTTATCGGGAAATGGGTTCAACAGCTGCGGTTATCGGGAAATGGGTTCAACAGCTGCGGTTATCGGGAAATGGGTTCAACAGCTGCGGTTATCGGGAAATGGGTTCAACAGCTGCGGTTATCGGGAAATAGGTTCAACAGCTGCGGTTATCGGGAAATGGGTTCAACAGCTGCGGTTATCGGGAAATGGGTTCAACAGCTGCGGTTATCGGGAAATGGGTTCAACAGCTGCGGTTATCGGGAAATGGGTTCAACAGCTGCGGTTATCGGGAAATGGGTTCAACAGCTGCGGTTATCGGGAAATGGGTTCAACAGCTGCGGTTATCGGGAAATGGGTTCAACAGCTGCGGTTATCGGGAAATGGGTTCAACAGCTGCGGTTATCGGGAAATGGGTTCAACAGCTGCGGTTATCGGGAATGGGTTCAACAGCTGCGGTTATCGGGAAATGGGTTCAACAGCTGCGGTCATCGGGAAATGGGTTCAACAGCTGCGGTTATCGGGAAATGGGTTCAACAGCTGCGGTTATCGGGAAATGGGTTCAACAGCTGCGGTCATCGGGAAATGGGTTCAACAGCTGCGGTTATCGGGAAATGGGTTCAACAGCTGCGGTTATCGGGAAATGGGTTCAACAGCTGCGGTCATCGGGAAATGGGTTCAACAGCTGCGGTTATCGGGAAATGGGTTCAACAGCTGCGGTTATCGGGAAATGGGTTCAACAGCTGCGGTTATCGGGAAATGGGTTCAACAGCTGCGGTTATCGGGAAATGGGTTCAACAGCTGCGGTTATCGGGATTTCGGTTCAACAGCTGCAGTTATCGGGAAATGGGTTCAACAGCTGCGGTTATCGGGAAACGGGTTCAACAGCTGCGGTTATCGGGAAATGGGTTCAACAGCTGCGGTTATCAGGGATATGAAGACATGACAATTATTCTACTAATTTGGTCTTCTTTACCGTACACAAGTGTCGATAATGTGAAGGTGGCTGGACACAAGTGTCGATAATGTGAAGGTGGCTGGACACAAGTGTCGATAATGTGAAGGTGGCTGTACACAAGTGTCGATAATGTGAAGGTGGCTGTACATAAGTGTCGATAATGTGAAGGTGACTGTACATAAGTGTCGATAATGTGAAGATGGCTGTACACAAGTGTCGATAATGTGAAGGTGGCTGGACACAAGTGTCGATAATGTGAAGGTGGCTGTACACAAGTGTCGATAATGTGAAGGTGGCTGTACCTAAGTGTCGATAATTTGAAGGTGACTGTACATAAGTGTCGATAATGTGAAGGTGGCTGTACATAAGTGTCGATAATGTGAAGGTGGCTGGACACAAGTGTCGATAATGTGAAGGTGGCTGTACACAAGTGTCGATAATGTGAAGGTGGCTGTACACAAGTGTCGATAATGTGAAGGTGGCTGTATATAAGTGTCGATAATGTGAAGGTGACTGTACATAAGTGTCGATAATGTGAAGGTGGCTGTACATAAGTGTCGATAATGTGAAGGTGGCTGGACACAAGTGTCGATAATGTGAAGGTGGCTGGACACAAGTGTCGATAATGTGAAGGTGGCTGGACACAAGTGTCGATAATGTGAAGGTGGCTGTACACAAGTGTCGATAATGTGAAGGTGGCTGCACATAAGTGTCGATAATGTGAAGGTGACTGTACATAAGTGTCGATAATGTGAAGGTGGCTGTACATAAGTGTCGATAATGTGAAGGTGGCTGGACACAAGTGTCGATAATGTGAAGGTGGCTGTACATAAGTGTCGATAATGTGAAGGTGGCTGGACACAAGTGTCGATAATGTGAAGGTGGCTGTACATAAGTGTCGATAATGTGAAGGTGGCTGGACACAAGTGTCGATAATGTGAAGGTGGCTGGACATAAGTGTCGATAATGTGAAGGTGACTGTACATAAGTGTCGATAATGTGAAGGTGGCTGTACATAAGTGTCGATAATGTGAAGGTGGCTGGACACAAGTGTCGATAATGTGAAGGTGGCTCGACACAAGTGTCGATAATGTGAAGGTGGCTGTACATAAGTGTCGATGATGTGAAGGTGGCTGTACAAAAGTGTCGATAATGTGAAGGTGGCTGTACATAAGTGTCGATAATGTGAAGGTGGCTGGACACAAGTGTCGATAATGTGAAGGTGGCTGGACACAAGTGTCGATAATGTGAAGGTGAGAAGAACACAAGTGTCGATAATGTGAAGGTTGCTGGACACAAGTGTCGATAATGTGAAGGTGGCGGGACACACGTGTCGATAATGTGAAGGTGGCTGGACAAAAGTGTTGATAATGTGAATGTGGCTGGACACAAGTGTCGATAATGTGAAGGTGGCAGGACACAAGTGTCGATAATGCGAAGGTGGCAGGACACAAGTGTCGATAATGTGAAGGTGGCTGGACACAAGTGTCGATAATGTGAAGGTGGCTGTACAAAAGTGTCGATAATGTGAAGGTAGCAGGACACAAGTGTCGATAATTCAAATTCAGATTCAAAGTTTATTATGTGAAGGTGGCTGGACACAAGTGTTGATAATGTGAAGGTGGCTGGACACAAGTGTCGATAATGTGAAGGTGGCAGGACACAAGTGTCGATGTGAAGGTGGCAGGACACACGTGTCGATTATGTGAAGGTGGCTGGATACAAGTGTCGATAATGTGAAGGTGGAAGGACACAAGTGTCGATAATGTGAAGGTGGCTGGACACAAGTGTCGATAATGTGAAGGTGGCAGGACATAAGTGTAGATAATGTGAAGGTGGCAGGACATAAGTGTCGATAATGTGAAGGTAGCTGTACATTAGTGTCGATAATGTGAAGGTGGCAGGACACAAGTGTCGATAATGTGAAGGTGGCAGGACACAAGTGTCAATAATGTGAAGGTGGCAGGACACAAGTGTCGATAATGTGAAAGTGGCTGGACATAAGTGTCGATAATGTGAAGGTAGCTGTACATTAGTGTCGATAATGTGAAGGTAGCTGTACATTAGTGTCGATAATGTGAAGGTGGCTGTACATTAGTGTCGATAATGTGAAGGTGGCAGGACATAAGTGTCGATAATGTGAAGGTGGCAGGACATAAGTGTCGATAATGTGAAGGTAGCTGTACATTAGTGTCGATAATGTGAAGGTGGCAGGACACAAGTGTCGATAATGTGAAGGTGGCAGGACACAAGTGTCAATAATGTGAAGGTGGCAGGACACAAGTGTCAATAATGTGAAGGTGGCAGGACACAAGTGTCAATAATGTGAAGGTGGCAGGACACAAGTGTCAATAATGTGAAGGTGGCAGGACACAAGTGTCAATAATGTGAAGGTGGCAGGACACAAGTGTCAATAATGTGAAGGTGGCAGGACACAAGTGTCAATAATGTGAAGGTGGCAGGACACAAGTGTCAATAATGTGAAGGTGGCAGGACACAAGTGTCAATAATGTGAAGGTGGCAGGACACAAGTGTCAATAATGTGAAGGTGGCAGGACACAAGTGTCGATAATGTGAAGGTGGCAGGACACAAGTGTCAATAATGTGAAGGTGGCAGGACACAAGTGTCAATAATGTGAAGGTGGCAGGACACAAGTGTCAATAATGTGAAGGTGGCAGGACACAAGTGTCGATAATGTGAAGGTGGCAGGACACAAGTGTCAATAATGTGAAGGTGGCAGGACACAAGTGTCAATAATGTGAAGGTGGCAGGTCACAAGTGTCGATAATGTGAAGGTGGCAGGACACAAGTGTCAATAATGTGAAGGTGGCAGGACACAAGTGTCAATAATGTGAAGGTGGCAGGACACAAGTGTCAATAATGTGAAGGTGGCAGGACACAAGTGTCAATAATGTGAAGGTGGCAGGACACAAGTGTCAATAATGTGAAGGTGGCAGGACACAAGTGTCAATAATGTGAAGGTGGCAGGACACAAGTGTCAATAATGTGAAGGTGGCAGGACACAAGTGTTGATAATGTGAAGGTGGCTGGACACAAGTGTCGATAATGTGAAGGTGGCAGGACACAAGTGTCGATGAGAAGGTGGCAGGACACACGTGTCGATTATGTGAAGGTGGCTGGATACAAGTGTCGATAATGTGAAGGTGGAAGGACACAAGTGTCGATAATGTGAAGGTGGCTGGACACAAGTGTCGATAATGTGAAGGTGGCAGGACATAAGTGTCGATAATGTGAAGGTGGCAGGACATAAGTGTCGATAATGTGAAGGTAGCTGTACATTAGTGTCGATAATGTGAAGGTGGCAGGACACAAGTGTCGATAATGTGAAGGTGGCAGGACACAAGTGTCGATAATGTGAAGGTGGCAGGACATAAGTGTCGATAATGTGAAGGTGGCTGTACATTAGTGTCGATAATGTGAAGGTAGCTGTACATTAGTGTCGATAATGTGAAGGTAGCTGTACATTAGTGTCGATAATGTGAAGGTGGCAGGACATAAGTGTCGATAATGTGAAGGTGGCAGGACATAAGTGTCGATAATGTGAAGGTAGCTGTACATTAGTGTCGATAATGTGAAGGTGGAAGGACACAAGTGTCGATAATGTGAAGGTGGCAGGACACAAGTGTCGATAATGTGAAGGTAGCTGTACATTAGTGTCGATAATGTGAAGGTGGAAGGACACAAGTGTCAATAATGTGAAGGTGGCAGGTCACAAGTGTCGATAATGTGAAGGTGGCAGGACACAAGTGTCAATAATGTGAAGGTGGCAGGACACAAGTGTCAATAATGTGAAGGTGGCAGGACACAAGTGTCAATAATGTGAAGGTGGCAGGACACAAGTGTCAATAATGTGAAGGTGGCAGGACACAAGTGTCAATAATGTGAAGGTGGCAGGACACAAGTGTCAATAATGTGAAGGTGGCAGGACACAAGTGTCAATAATGTGAAGGTGGCAGGACACAAGTGTTGATAATGTGAAGGTGGCTGGACACAAGTGTCGATAATGTGAAGGTGGCAGGACACAAGTGTCAATAATGTGAAGGTGGCAGGACACAAGTGTCGATAATGTGAAGGTGGCAGGACACAAGTGTCGATAATGTGAAGGTGGCAGGACACAAGTGTCGATAATGTGAAGGTGGCAGGACACAAGTGTCGATAATGTGAAGGTGGCAGGACATAAGTGTCGATAATGTGAAGGTGGCAGGACATAAGTGTCGATAATGTGAAGGTAGCTGTACATTAGTGTCGATAATGTGAAGGTGGCAGGACACAAGTGTCGATAATGTGAAGGTGGCAGGACACAAGTGTCGATAATGTGAAGGTGGCTGGACATAAGTGTCGATAATGTGAAGGTAGCTGTACATTAGTGTCGATAATGTGAAGGTAGCTGTACATTAGTGTCGATAATGTGAAGGTAGCTGTACATTAGTGTCGATAATGTGAAGGTGGCAGGACATAAGTGTCGATAATGTGAAGGTGGCAGGACATAAGTGTCGATAATGTGAAGGTAGCTGTACATTAGTGTCGATAATGTGAAGGTGGAAGGACACAAGTGTCGATAATGTGAAGGTGGCAGGACACAAGTGTCAATAATGTGAAGGTGGCAGGACACAAGTGTCAATAATGTGAAGGTGGCAGGACACAAGTGTCAATAATGTGAAGGTGGCAGGACACAAGTGTCAATAATGTGAAGGTGGCAGGACACAAGTGTCAATAATGTGAAGGTGGCAGGACACAAGTGTCAATAATGTGAAGGTGGCAGGACACAAGTGTCAATAATGTGAAGGTGGCAGGACACAAGTGTCAATAATGTGAAGGTGGCAGGACACAAGTGTCAATAATGTGAAGGTGGCAGGACACAAGTGTCAATAATGTGAAGGTGGCAGGACACAAGTGTCAATAATGTGAAGGTGGCTGGACCCAAGTGTCAAGTGTCGATAATGTGAAGGTGGCAGGACACAAGTGTCAATAATGTGAAGGTGGCAGGACACAAGTGTCAATAATGTGAAGGTGGCAGGACACAAGTGTCAATAATGTGAAGGTGGCAGGACACAAGTGTCAATAATGTGAAGGTGGCAGGACACAAGTGTCAATAATGTGAAGGTGGCAGGACACAAGTGTCAATAATGTGAAGGTGGCAGGACACAAGTGTCAATAATGTGAAGGTGGCAGGACACAAGTGTTGATAATGTGAAGGTGGCTGGACACAAGTGTCGATAATGTGAAGGTGGCAGGACACAAGTGTCGATGAGAAGGTGGCAGGACACACGTGTCGATTATGTGAAGGTGGCTGGATACAAGTGTCGATAATGTGAAGGTGGAAGGACACAAGTGTCGATAATGTGAAGGTGGCTGGACACAAGTGTCGATAATGTGAAGGTGGCAGGACATAAGTGTCGATAATGTGAAGGTGGCAGGACATAAGTGTCGATAATGTGAAGGTAGCTGTACATTAGTGTCGATAATGTGAAGGTGGAAGGACACAAGTGTCGATAATGTGAAGGTGGCAGGACACAAGTGTCGATAATGTGAAGGTGGCAGGACATAAGTGTCGATAATGTGAAGGTGGCTGGACATAAGTGTCGATAATGTGAAGGTAGCTGTACATTAGTGTCGATAATGTGAAGGTAGCTGTACATTAGTGTCGATAATGTGAAGGTGGCTGTACATTAGTGTCGATAATGTGAAGGTGGCAGGACATAAGTGTCGATAATGTGAAGGTGGCAGGACATAAGTGTCGATAATGTGAAGGTAGCTGTACATTAGTGTCGATAATGTGAAGGTGGAAGGACACAAGTGTCGATAATGTGAAGGTGGCAGGACACAAGTGTCAATAATGTGAAGGTGGCAGGACACAAGTGTCAATAATGTGAAGGTGGCAGGACACAAGTGTCAATAATGTGAAGGTGGCAGGACACAAGTGTCAATAATGTGAAGGTGGTAGGACACAAGTGTCAATAATGTGAAGGTGGCAGGACACAAGTGTCAATAATGTGAAGGTGGAAGGACACAAGTGTCAATAATGTGAAGGTGGCAGGACACAAGTGTCAATAATGTGAAGGTGGCAGGACACAAGTGTCGATAATGTGAAGGTGGCAGGACACAAGTGTCAATAATGTGAAGGTGGCAGGACACAAGTGTCGATAATGTGAAGGTGGCAGGACACAAGTGTCAATAATGTGAAGGTGGCAGGACACAAGTGTCAATAATGTGAAGGTGGCAGGACACAAGTGTCAATAATGTGAAGGTGGCAGGACACAAGTGTCGATAATGTGAAGGTGGCAGGACACAAGTGTCAATAATGTGAAGGTGACAGGACACAAGTGTCAATAATGTGAAGGTGGCACACAAGTGTCAATAATGTGAAGGTGGCAGGACACAAGTGTCGATAATGTGAAGGTGGCAGGACACAAGTGTCAATAATGTGAAGGTGGCAGGACACAAGTGTCAATAATGTGAAGGTGGCAGGACACAAGTGTCAATAATGTGAAGGTGGCAGGACACAAGTGTCAATAATGTGAAGGTGGCAGGACACAAGTGTCAATAATGTGAAGGTGGCAGGACACAAGTGTCAATAATGTGAAGGTGGCAGGACACAAGTGTCAATAATGTGAAGGTGGCAGGACACAAGTGTCAATAATGTGAAGGTGGCAGGACACAAGTGTCAATAATGTGAAGGTGGCAGGACACAAGTGTCAATAATGTGAAGGTGGCAGGACACAAGTGTCAATAATGTGAAGGTGGCAGGACACAAGTGTCAATAATGTGAAGGTGGCAGGACACAAGTGTCAATAATGTGAAGGTGGCAGGACACAAGTGTCAATAATGTGAAGGTGGCAGGACACAAGTGTCAATAATGTGAAGGTGGCAGGACACAAGTGTCAATAATGTGAAGGTGGCAGGACACAAGTGTCAATAATGTGAAGGTGGCAGGACACAAGTGTCAATAATGTGAAGGTGGCAGGACACAAGTGTCAATAATGTGAAGGTGGCAGGACACAAGTGTCAATAATGTGAAGGTGGCAGGACACAAGTGTCAATAATGTGAAGGTGGCAGGACACAAGTGTCAATAATGTGAAGGTGGCAGGACACAAGTGTCAATAATGTGAAGGTGGCAGGACACAAGTGTCAATAATGTGAAGGTGGCAGGACACAAGTGTCAATAATGTGAAGGTGGCAGGACACAAGTGTCAATAATGTGAAGGTGGCAGGACACAAGTGTCAATAATGTGAAGGTGGCAGGACACAAGTGTCAATAATGTGAAGGTGGCAGGACACAAGTGTCAATAATGTGAAGGTGGCAGGACACAAGTGTCAATAATGTGAAGGTGGCAGGACACAAGTGTCAATAATGTGAAGGTGGCAGGACACAAGTGTCGATAATGTGAAGGTGGCAGGACACAAGTGTCAATAATGTGAAGGTGGCAGGACACAAGTGTCAATAATGTGAAGGTGGCAGGACACAAGTGTCAATAATGTGAAGGTGGCAGGACACAAGTGTCGATAATGTGAAGGTGGCAGGACACACAAGTGTCAAATAATGTGAAGGTGGCAGGACACAAGTGTCAATAATGTGAAGGTGGCAGGACACAAGTGTCAATAATGTGAAGGTGGCAGGACACAAGTGTCAATAATGTGAAGGTGGCAGGACACAAGTGTCAATAATGTGAAGGTGGCAGGACACAAGTGTCAATAATGTGAAGGTGGCAGGACACAAGTGTCAATAATGTGAAGGTGGCAGGACACAAGTGTCAATAATGTGAAGGTGGCAGGACACAAGTGTCAATAATGTGAAGGTGGCAGGACACAAGTGTCAATAATGTGAAGGTGGCAGGACACAAGAGTCAAGTGATAATGTGATGGTGGCAGGACACAAGTGTCAATAATGTGAAGGTGGCAGGACACAAGTGTCAATAATGTGAAGGTGGCAGGACACAAGTGTCAATAATGTGAAGGTGGCAGGACACAAGTGTCGATAATGTGAAGGTGGCAGGACACAAGTGTCAATAATGTGAAGGTGGCAGGACACAAGTGTCAATAATGTGAAGGTGGCAGGACACAAGTGTCGATAATGTGAAGGTGGCAGGACACAAGTGTCAATAATGTGAAGGTGGCAGGACACAAGTGTCAATAATGTGAAGGTGGCAGGACACAAGTGTCGATAATGTGAAGGTGGCAGGACACAAGTGTCAATAATGTGAAGGTGGCAGGACACAAGTGTCAATAATGTGAAGGTGGCAGGACACAAGTGTCAATAATGTGAAGGTGGCAGGACACAAGTGTCAATAATGTGAAGGTGGCAGGACACAAGTGTGTCAATAATGTGAAGGTGGCAGGACACAAGTGTCAATAATGTGAAGGTGGCAGGACACAAGTGTCAATAATGTGAAGGTGGCAGGACACAAGTGTCAATAATGTGAAGGTGGCAGGACACAAGTGTCAATAATGTGAAGGTGGCAGGACACAAGTGTCAATAATGTGAAGGTGGCAGGACACAAGTGTCAATAATGTGAAGGTGGCAGGACACAAGTGTCAATAATGTGAAGGTGGCAGGACACAAGTGTCAATAATGTGAAGGTGGCAGGACACAAGTGTCAATAATGTGAAGGTGGCAGGACACAAGTGTCAATAATGTGAAGGTGGCAGGACACAAGTGTCAATAATGTGAAGGTGGCAGGACACAAGTGTCAATAATGTGAAGGTGGCAGGACACAAGTGTCAATAATGTGAAGGTGGCAGGACACAAGTGTCAATAATGTGAAGGTGGCAGGACACAAGTGTCAATAATGTGAAGGTGGCAGGACACAAGTGTCAATAATGTGAAGGTGGCAGGACACAAGTGTCAATAATGTGAAGGTGGCGGGACGAGGTTTTATTTATTAATGCAGAAAGAAAACAACCATTTCAAGGAATGAACAAATAATTAAAAAATCCGGCCTACTTTTACAAAAGTTTAGGAAATTTAGAGCAAGTTTAGCGGAAAGTTTTATGAGTAATTGGAGGAAGTTTCAGAAGATGATTTAATTATGTTGCAGAGAGATTTCGATAAATGTTTCACAGGGATTTGGAATAAGTTTTTGGGTGTTTTTGATGTCAGTCTTACCTTGTATGAGGTGGAGATGTAGTGTGCAAGTGTGGTGGTTGACGTGACTATAAGTAGGTCAGAGTATATGTTGGCAGTGAGTGAAGATAAGAAATCGATTGATAACACGGTAAAGACTAATTATCAGGTGGCGGAAATACCAGCAAGTGTTGCAATAGTGAAGGAAGTTAATTTCCACATCGTTACTTAAGTATGACGAGAGATTTTTTTATGAATGGAGGGACCATATTCTTTATAAATTTTAGGAATCAAGTGAAAATGCAGTTGTTAATCTCACTTTTAATTATAAACTCAAAACAACATCATCTATATATGTTGAGCTGCTTGGTTTCAAGTGTAATATTTCAGTAATTAAATACGCTATGAAGTTTTTTTAAAGTAATACCGGATTAACATCTAGAATACACCAATACATAAAGGTGGGGACCCTACAGACTTAAACAACTATAGGCCAATATCAAACTTACCATTGCTATCCAAAATCTTTGAGAAACTCGTGCACAGGAGACTATATTCATTTATAACAGCACAAAACATACTCAACCCCTGCCAATTTGGATTCAGGAAAAATAAAAGCACTAATGATGCAATCATAAAAATGCTAGATCTGCTTTACACAGCATTGGAAAATAAGGAATATCCACTAGGATTTTTTATTGACCTAAGAAAAGCTTTTGACACAGTAGACCACGACATCCTACTCCACAAACTTGACCATTACGGTATAAGAGGCCATGCGTTTGCTTATTCCAAATCTTACCTTAATAATAGGTATCAGTATGTCACCATTAAAGACACAGCATCAACAATACGGCCACTTGATACTGGAGTTCCACAGGGAAGTGTCCTTGGTCCCCTGCTCTTCCTCATATACATCAATGATCTTCCAAACGTATCCCAACACCTGAAACCCATTCTCTTTGCTGACGACACGACTTACGTCATCTCTCACCCTAATCTTGCCACCCTCAACACCATTGTTAACGAGGAGCTGATCAAAATATCGACTTGGATGACAGCCAATAAACTTACGCTTAACACTGACAAAACCTACTATATTATGTTTGGTAGCAGAGCAGGAGATGCACAAATTAACATTAAGATCGACAACACTCTAATTACCAGACATAATGAGGGCAAATTCCTAGGCCTATACCTTGACAACAACCTGAATTTCAGCACCCATATCCAACACATAACCAAAAAAGTATCCAAAACGGTTGGGATCCTCTCCAAGATACGATACTACGTGCTGCAAACTGCCCTTATCACACTATACCATTCACTTATATATCCATACCTCACCTATGCTATTTGTGCTTGGGGATCAACTGCAGCAACACACCTAAAGCCAATAATAATCCAACAAAAAGCTGCAGTAAGAATAATCACTAAATCCCATCCCTGGCAACACACCCCCCTACTCTTTATAGATCTAAACTTACTCCCTGTTCAGTACATCCACACTTACTACTGTGCAATCTACATCTACAGGACCTTAAACTCCAATATCAACCTTGACCTAAAACGCTTTCTTGATAGTTGTGACAGAACCCACAGGCATAACACCAGACACAAACATCTCTACGACATTCCCCGTGTCTGACTAAACCTTTACAAAAATTCAATGTATGTCAAAGGCCCTAAAATCTGGAACACCCTACCTGAGAACTCTAGAACTGCAGACACATTCATCACCTTCAAAACTACCATTATGTAGCCAGGAATGGTATAGAAATCTGTAATATCAGGCTTAAGCCAGGTTTCTGAGACTGTGATGATTGATATATTGGAATGAAGGGAACTGAGTAATGCTGTGAGGTCATCATAATGTTTGCTCAAGGATCTGACATTGTAGTTAAAGATGGTTATGTTATTGTTTGCACTGAGTAATGTCTTTGCTTGGTCTGCTGTGTAGTAATTACAGTTGCTGTTTGATTCGTGTAATTCATTTAGTAAAAAGTTCACATCAGGATCTATGCCTGTATTCATAGGATGAGAGTAATTTTACAAACTAGATTTTCTGAGTAAAATCATATAAGATTTATATTGAATCTACAACTAGACTTATGACTAAGACACTGTGATTAATCTAAAACTTGTAAAAATTTGAAAGAAAAAGGGATTATTACAGAATTGATAATTCAGTTATACACTTAAGTATCTAATAGCACCTTAATTATTTTAACAAGTGAGTTTATGAACTACAGTAGATATTTAAAGCTAAAATAAAGGAGCTAATGGATATAATAGTAAAAGAATGTATTAAAAGTAAAATCAGTAGCACCTGAGGTAGTCTATAGCACCTGGAGTATTTTAATGGCAAAATAGTGAACTTATTACACTTTAGCACCTGAGAATAGCACTTTGATTATTTTAACAATTGTGAATATATGAACTAAGGTAGTTATATAAAGCTAAAATAAAGGAGAAAATATATAAGGGACTAAATTAAGTAATGGTAAACAAAGTTCAATGGACAGATAGTCACTATGATATAATATTGATTTGGGAGTAAGATCTGATTTGTAATGTATAATAAGTTGAGCAATTAATTGCACTATAAAAAGTAGAGAAATATGAGGTAGCTGGTACTAGCTAGCAAAAGATAGTTTTGGGACTCACACAATAATGTAATTGGAATATACACTAAATGCACACAATATAAAGGGAATTAAAAAGTAGTGGTAAGCTGAATTAAATGGACAGGTAGCAACATGAATAACATTAATTTGGAGTAAGATTTGACTTGCAACACAAAATTATGAGCAATTAAAAGCAATTAAAAAGTAAAAAGTATTTGAGGTAGCTGGTATTAGCTAGTAAAAGAAAAAATAATAATGCACAATAATGTAATAGTAAATAATAATAATGCACAATAATATAATAGTAAGGTACACTATATGCACCACACGTGTATATGTGTTAAGGTCACTTATCTAATCTGTTACAGAAATGTCAGCTTTTCTAAGGAAGGTAGAGAAATCATGTTCATTTGAGATGGTGTATTGTTGTCCTGTTGAAGTTTTTCTAATTAGTATTTTCCCATCTCGAGTGAAACACTGATGTATTTTGTTTTCCTGTTTAAGTTTTCTCAACCTGAACAGAAGGTTTTGACGTTTTCTCGTTAGACACTCGTTGATGTACACTCCATTTTTCATTGTAATTGCTGATTTAATTAAGTCCTTTCTTTTATCATATGAATGAAGTCTGATCATAATACTGTGTCTAATACCTTGTTTTCCTAACAAATGTGTTTCTTTGATTTCATTGTTTTGAACAATAACTTGTACATGGTCCTGTATTATCCTGATAGCAGTTTCTTTGCACTGTTCTTGGGTTATGTCACTAGGAATGTGTGGACTGTTTATTATAACTGCATCAGACAACTTATCTTGTTCAGTTTTGTCGTCTTGGAAATCAAGGTATTCATTCAGTCGAGTGTGCATGTTCTGATTCCAGTCCTTGATTGCTTCTTCAACCTTCATATTTAGAGTTGTTATTTGCTCAGTGTGACTGGCTATAGCTGTTTTCAGAGTATTTTCTGTGTCAGCACTTCCCGAGGTAATCTTCTCTTCAAGGTTTTGGATCTTGTTCTCGAGGTTGGTTATCTTGGATTCTCGTCGCGCAAGTGTTGCTTTAATATCTTTGATTTCGTTTTCTAGAGCAACGATGTAGTCCCTGATATTGTCAGGAATAATCATACCTGAGTTATCATGGGTGAATCCTTTGAAGGGAGTGGAGTTGGAGGGGGAGTCAGCCATGTTTGTTGTTGTTGTTCCCTGGGTGGTGGTGGTGAGGGGGGTTGATGATACACCGGCGTCCTGCTGGGTAGACAAGTCGAGTTCTAGGGTCCTTGGTGTTATTCTTTTCTTACTGCTGTTGTTTCTTCTGCGATATCCTTTCATAGTATCACTAAAGTAGATACTGTGTAGGTATGGAGAAGGCTTGATTTCCCTGAGCTTGGGTTAAGTGATTGTCTGGCAGTGGGAGCAGTGTTCAGGTTAGCTGGGCTGTCTTCCTTAGATCTTCTATTTTGTCAAGACTTGGGTTACATTCTTAGTATTCTTGGGTCATTTTGTGGTATATGTGGGTTCATGTAGTTGTACCTTCAATTAGGCCATCACAAGCTTTGATGAGCAATGGTTTCTTGAAGAAAAAGAGTTGCTAGGATGCCTGTGCTGACATTGATTTGGTCTGACACGGTTTCTGAGCTGTTTATCGTGTTTCATACTTTGGTAGGCCATAAATGCCCCACAATTGGGGTGCGAGAGCTAAATGTGGGTGAAGGATCGAGGAGTCTACGTTTCTCAAAACGAGCTCGGTGCTAGATACACTTTCTTGCTACCACAAAAAATTCTCGATTCACCCTATCTGTTGTTACACTTGATAAGATAAGATAAGATTTCGTTCGGATTTTTAACCCCAGAGGGTTAGCCATCCAGGATAACCCAATAAATTCAGTGCGTCATCGAGGACTCAGTGCGTCATCATGTCCTCCATGATGCGACCCACACCAGTCGACTAACACACAGGTACCTATTTGCTTTTTGGTGAAGAGGACAACAGGTGTAAGGAAATGTGTCAGAATGTTTTCACCCGCCGGGAATCGAACATGGGCCCTCCGTGTGTGAAGCGGGAGCTTTAGCCACCAGGCCACCGGGCCACTGGTGCAAAGCTTATATAGCCACTTTTGCACACACACACACACACACAATGGGCGATTTCAACCACAGGGAGATCGACTGGGAAAACCTGGAGCCACATGGGGGTCCCGAAACATGGAGAGCCAAGATGATGGATGTGGTACTGAAAACCTCATGCATCAACATGTCAGGGACACTACCAGAGAGAGAGGGGAGGATGAGCCAGCAAGACTGGATCTTGTGTTCACCCTGAGCGGTTCAGACATTGAGGACATCACTTACGAGAGGCCCCTTGGAGCTAGCGATCACGTGGTTCTGAGTTTTGATTATATAGTAGAGTTACAAGTGGAGAAGGTAACAGGAACTGAATGGGAAAAGCCAAACTACAAAAGGGGGGACTACACAGGTATGATGAACTTCCTGCAAGAGGTTCAATGGGACAGACACCTGGTAGGAAAATCAGTAAACGAGATGATGGAATTTGTAGCAACAAAGTGCCAGGAGGCAGAGGAAAGGTTTGTTCCCAAGGGAAACAGAAATAATAGGAAGACCAAAGCGAGTCCTTGGTTTACCTGAAGGTGTAGAGAGGCAAAAACTAAGTGCACCAGAGAATGGAAAAGGTACAGGAGACAAAGGACCCAGGAAAATAAGGAGATTAGTAGAAGAGCCAGAAACGAGTATGCACAGATAAGGAGGGAGGCCCAGCGAGAGTACGAAAACGACATAGCATCGAAAGTCAAGTCTGGCCCGAAACTGCTGTATAGCCACATTAGGAGGAAGACAACAGTCAAAGACCAGGTGATAAGGCTGAGGAAAGAAGGTGGAGAACTCACAAGAAACGATCAAGAGGTATGTGAGGAGCTCTAAATGAGATTTAAGGAAGTATTTACAGTGGAGACAGGAAGGCCTCTCGGGGGACAGGCCAGATGGGGACACCAGCAAGGAATATACCGACAAGTGTTGGATGACATACATACAGATGAGGAGGTGAAGAAACTGCTAAGGGACATCGATACCTCAAAGGCAATGGGACCGGACATCTCCCTGTGGGTCCTTAGAGAGGGAGCGGATATGTTGTGTGTACCACTTACCACAATCTTCAACATGTCCCTGGGAACTGGGCAACTACCTGAGGTATGGAAGATGGCAAATGTAGTTCCCATTTTTAAAAAAGGAGACAGAAAAGAGGCACTAAACTATAGACCTGTGTCATTGACGTGTATAGTATGCAAAGTTATGGAGAAGATTATCAGGAGGAGAGTGGTGGAGCACCTGGAATGGAACAAGAGTATAAACGCCAACCAGCATGGATTCATGGAAGGAAAATCCTGTGTCACAAACCTTCTGGAGTTTTATGATAAAGTAACAGAAGTAAGACACGAGAGAGAAGGGTGGGTTGATTGCATCTTCTTGGACTGCAAGAAGGCCTTTGACACAGTTCCTCACAAGAGATTAGTGTAGAAGCTAGAGGATCAGGCTCATGCACTAGTAAGTAAACTACCAGCTGCATCAAATACCTTTAACACAGACTCTGATAAGTTTCAAACATACTATACCAATAAAGGGGTAACCCCAAACAGTTGTCAACTAGTAAGTGTATCTCATGACTTCATTCAAAAAGAACTAAGCAGGTTAAACCCAACTAAGAGCACAGACCCTGATAACATCCCGTCTAAGTTCCTAAAAGATGGTGCTTCTGAACTGTCAATCCCTATTGCTCACATAATAAATCTATCAATCACCACTAATACCGTACCGGAGGGGTTCAAGGAGGCCAGAGTTACTCCTATCTTCAAGAAAAATAATAGGTCTGATGTAAGCAACTATAGACCTGTTAGTATACTCAGTATAATATCTAAAATTCTGGAGAGGGTTTACCTGGAGACCTGGAGTTTACCTGGAGAGAGTTTCGGGGGTCAGCGCCCCCGCGGCCCGGTCTGTGACCAGGCCTCCTGGTGGATCAGCGCCTGATCAACCAGGCTGTTGCTGCTGGCTGCACGCAAACCAACGTACGAGCCACAGCCCGGCTGATCAGGAACTGACTTTAGGTGCTTGTCCAGTGCCAGCTTGAAGACTGCCAGGGGTCTGTTGGTAATCCCCCTTATGTGTGCTGGGAGGCAGTTGAACAGTCTCGGGCCCCTGACACTTATTGTATGGTCTCTTAACGTGCTAGTGACACCCCTGCTATTCATTGGGGGGATGGTGCATCGTCTGCCAAGTCTTTTGCTTTCGTAGTGAGTGATTTTCGTGTGCAAGTTCGGTACTAGTCCCTCTAGGATTTTCCAGGTGTATATAATCATGTATCTCTCCCTCCTGCGTTCCAGGGAATACAGGTTTAGAAACCTCAAGCGCTCCCAGTAATTGAGGTGTTTTATCTCCGTTATGCGCGCCGTGAAAGTTCTCTGTACATTTTCTAGGTCGGCAATTTCACCTGCCTTGAAAGGTGCTGTTAGAGTGCAGCAATATTCCAGCCTAGATAGAACAAGTGACCTGAAGAGTGTCATCATGGGCTTGGCCTCCCTAGTTTTGAAGGTTCTCATTATCCATCCTGTCATTTTTCTAGCAGATGCGATTGATACAATGTTATGGTCCTTGAAGGTGAGATCCTCCGACATAATCACTGTATTCTCAAGTAGTTAAGTACCTTAATGACAACAGCATTTTCCATAGCTATCAATCGGGCTTTAGAAGATCCTACTCAACCGATACCTCCCTTATTAATCTGATGGATTACCTGAGAACTGAAATGTCAAAAGGGAACCTCATAGGTATGGTAACCTTAGACCTGCAAAAGGCCTTCGATACTGTCAACCACAATATATTATGTAAGAAACTTCAAGCTATCGGTATAGGTTCTGTAGACTGGTTTAAGTCCTACCTTAGCAACAGGAGACAAATAGTCAAAATAAACAAAACAGAATCAGAACCCCTGCCGATAACATGTGGAGTTCCCCAAGGTAGTATTCTGGGTCCCTTACTATTCTTATGTTATGTCAATGATATGCCTATCAGTGTCAAGTGCAAACTCCTACTGTATGCAGATGACAGTGCTCTGTTAGTGACAGGTAAAGACCCACAAGATATTGCTAATGTTTTAACACTGGAACTGGAGTCCTGAAGCAAATGGTTAGTAGACAACAAACTATCATTACACCTAGGGAAAACTGAAGCCATTCTCTTTGGAACGAAACATAAACTGAGAAGGGTAAATAATTTTAATGTTCAGTGTAATGGGGAGTCCATCACTTTGGTTTCATCAGTAAAATATCTGGGAATCCCCTTTGACCCATGCATGTCAGGAGAATTGATAGGGAACAGTGTAGTAAAGAAAGCAAATGCCAGACTGAAGTTCCTGTATAGACAAGCACAGTGTCTACCTACTGAGGCTCGCAGGACCCTATGTCTAGCCCTTATACAATGCCATATGGATTACGCTTGCTCTTCATGGTACTCTGCCTTGACAAAAAAACTGAAAGATAGACTGCAAATCACCCAGAACAAAATCGTAAGATTCATCCTGGGGCTGGGACCAAGAGAAAATGTGTAGTGATACTGGTCCTGTGGGGAGCAGCAGCAGGATAATACTGCACCACCTCTAGGGGCCCTTAACAACAACAACAGTTTGGTGTGTGTCATGGGCACCAACACATGGTGTGTGATTCTCTCCTACTTTATCCATTTATCAGCGATGCAGATTACATGGTGAGTTTAAATATGTGGCCTGTAGTTATAACTTTTCTCTTGACATATGCAAGACATCACCATCCCTGTAGAAGCCATTATTAGATGTACTAGTCATTATATTTTGTTGTTGCAGAAGTACTATGAAGATTCTATGTTCAATAAAGCCTAGAGATAAGGCCTGTGTTTCTATCACAACAATTTATTGAACATAGAATCCTGGGCTACCTGGTGGTGATCCTGCGCTAGACTACATCACAACATGGAGCGTTTACTGAAACCTGAGAGGCTAGACTGTGACCCCAGCTTATCAACGGCTGCTCAGGAATGGAAGCACTGGTTTAAGACTTTCGAAAACTTCTTGGGAGCCCTTCCTAAAGAAGATCTAGATAAACTAAGTCTGCTCATCAATTTTGTGTCACCTAAGATATATGAGGCTATTTCTGAGTGTAATACCTACGAAGATGCTATCAAAACCCTCAAGTCTCAGTATATTAAACCTACAAATGAAATCTTTGCACGCTATCGCCTTGCAACTCGCCGCCAGCAGATTGATGAGTCCTTAGAGGAATACTTTCAAGCACTGAAAATTTTAGGTAAGGACTGTCACTTCCAAGCAGTGACAGCTGCTCAGTATTGTGAAGAGTCCATCAGGGATGCTTTTATCAGTGGCCTGCAATCACCAATAATAAGGCAGCGTTTATTGGAGAATAAAACTCTCGACTTAGCCGCTGCCTTTGACCAGGCAAGAGCTCTAGATTCAGCCCAGAAGAATTCTGAAGTATACAGTACCACTCAGCCTTCTCGAGTGGTAAGTGCTGCAATTCCTGACCAAGACTCTTGCAATGAAGTTACTGGGGAACCTGCCTCAGTGACAGCAGCAGCAGGTACGGTGTGTTTCTTTTGTGGTTTTTCAAGACATCCACGTCCAAAGTGTCCTGCTCGTGAAGCAATGTGCCATAAATGCCACAAGAAAGGTCACTTTGCTAAAGTATGTCGTGCTAATGCATCAACAAGAGCTAGTGCCTCCACACATTCCAGTGATCATGCGACTCTAGCAACAGTGACTTCTGCGGCTACTCCAAATTCACTGTCAAAGGCAGTTGTGAAAGTATTCATCAAAGGAACAGAAGTAGATGGTCTTATTGATAGTGGCAGCTCAGAGAGTTTCATCAACCTTGACTTAGTTAAACGGCTCTCCTTGACTCTACATCACTCATCAGGTACCGTTTCCATGGCATCAACATCTCTCTCTATTCAGACCTTAGGGTTTTGTAAGGTAAATCTCAGAGTTAATGGAAAGGATTATCAAGATGTACATTTAGCTATTCTGCCACAACTGTGCTCTGATGTTATCCTTGGTCAGGACTTTCAGAAGCTGCATGGTAGTGTCACCTTAACATATGGAGGTGAACTGCCTCCTCTTGTTGTCTGTGGACTTAGCACTTTAAGGGTAGACCCACCAAAGCTGTTTGCAAATCTTACCGCGGATTGCCATCCTATATCAGCTAAGTCACGCCGCTATTCTTATGAGGATCGGATGTTCATTGAGAAAGAAACTCAGAGGCTGCTGAAGGAGGGTATTATAGAACCGAGTGATTCCCCTTGGCGTGCACAGGTTGTTGTTGTTAAAGATGGTTATAGGAAACGGAGACTGGCTATCGATTACTCTGAGACAATCAACAAATTTACACTTCTTGATGGGTACCCTCTACCTCGAATTGACGATACAGTGAACAAAATTGCTCAGTACTACGTGTTTAGCACAATTGATCTGCAGAGTGCCTATCATCAAGTCCCTATAAGGAATGAAGATAAACCATACACAGCGTTTCAGGCTAGTGATGGCCTGTATCAGTTTACCAGAGTCCCTTTTGGAGTCACCAATGGGGTAGCCTGCTTCCAACGAATTATGGATTCACTCATTCAGGAAGAGCAACTCATGGGAACCTACGCGTATTTAGATAATGTTACCATTTGTGGCAAGACCCAGGAGGAACATGATGCAAACCTTGATAAGTTTTTGGAAGCCGCCAAGAAGAAAAATATCAGTTACAATGAGGAAAAGTGCACTTTTTCAACTAAAAGGCTTAGCATCCTTGGTTATGTAGTGGAAGGAGGTTCAATATTCCCAGACCCTGAACGACTACGACCTCTACGGGAACTTCCAATGCCTCAAGACAAAAAGTCACTCCGAAGAACTCTTGGTCTCTTTGCTTATTACTCACAATGGATCTACAACTATTCAAGTAAAGTCCGCCCATTGAGTGCTACCACATTTCCTGTGACAAAGGAAGCAGAAGCCGCTTTCCATACTCTCAAACAGGACATTGAAAACTCAGTAGTTCAAGCCATTGATGAGTCCCTACCATTCGAAGTGGAAACGGATGCATCTGACATTGCCATTGCTGCAGTCTTATCTCAGGCAGGACGACCAGTAGCCTTCTTTTCGAGAACTTTTCAAGGATCAGAGAAATGTTATGCTGCTGTAGAAAAGGAAGCCCAGGCCATCATAGAAGCAGTTCGCCACTGGAGGCATTATTTAACTGGTAGACATTTCACCATAAGGACTGACCAACGGTCCGTGATGTATATGTTCGACAAGAGGCACAAAAGTAGGATAAAGAATGACAAGATATTACGCTGGAGGATGGAACTATCGTGTTATGACTTTGATATTCTGTACCGACCGGGTCAAGAGAACATCTCACCTGATGCATTCTCTAGGTCCCACTGTGGAGCAGCATGTCATGATTTGCAATCACTCTCAGCTCTCCACAAGGCTTTGTGTCACCCAGGAGTTACACGCCTGTACCATTTTGTCAAATCAAAGAACATGCCCTACTCAGTGGAAGATGTGCGACAAGTGATCAGAGCATGCAGAGTATGTGCAGAGTGCAAGCCAAACTTTCATCAGCCAGAGAAGACTCATCTCATAAAATCCACCCAGCCTTTCGAAAGATTGAATATAGATTTCAAAGGACCTCTACCAAGCACAAATCAGAATAGGTATTTCCTTAACATAGTAGATGAATATTCAAGGTTTCCCTTTGTATTCCCCTGTGCAAATATGGCTGCTTCAACTGTTATTAGTTGTCTTTCACAGTTGTTCTCTATTTTTGGTATGCCAGCTTATATCCATTCAGACAGGGGATCCTCGTTCATGAGTAACGAACTTCAGGAGTTTTTGGCTAGCAAAGGTATTGCCTGCAGCAGAACAACAAGCTACAACCCTCAAGGCAATGGTCAAGTGGAGCGGTTCAATGGTACTATATGGAAGGCAGTTACAATGACATTAAAGTCGCGCAATCTACCTGTTCAACACTGGCAAACTGTCCTACCTGATGCTCTTCACTCTATTAGATCACTGCTGTGCACAGCTACTAATGCAACCCCTCATGAAAGACTCCTCAACTATTCACGTCGTTCCTCTACGGGAGCCTCCGTGCCCACTTGGTTATGTCATCCTGGACCCGTTCTCCTGAAGAGTCACCGTAGGATGAACAAGACGGATCCTTTAGTGGAAGAGGTAGAGCTCCTGCAAGCTAATCCACATTACGCCCACATTCGCTACCAAAATGGTGAAGAGACTACAGTATCTACAAGACATTTAGCCCCAGTTGAAATCCCTATTAGTGTGGAATCTCAAGATACACCAATAGATGTGAAAGATGCTTCGTTTTCTCCTGGAAAGCCCCTTGAGACTACCCCTATGGAAATAGAGGATTCTGCTCCAGCAGTTAATCAAACCCCGCTGGAAAATATCGAACCTGGTGAAGAGGCTCAAGGGCTACGAAGGTCGGGACGTGTACGTCGCCCACCTAACAGTTTGGGAGATTACTGTCTCTGATATTTTAGAAGGGGGAGATTGTAGTGATACTGGTCCTGTGGGGAGCAGCAGCAGGATAATACTGCACCACCTCTAGGGGCCCTTAACAACAACAACAGTTTGGTGTGTGTCATGGGCACCAACACATGGTGTGTGATTCTCTCCTACTTTATCCATTTATCAGCGATGCAGATTACATGGTGAGTTTAAATATGTGGCCTGTAGTTATAACTTTTCTCTTGACATATGCAAGACATCACCATCCCTGTAGAAGCCATTATTAGATGTACTAGTCATTATATTTTGTTGTTGCAGAAGTACTATGAAGATTCTATGTTCAATAAAGCCTAGAGATAAGGCCTGTGTTTCTATCACAACACTAACGTGCTAGTGA